>NW_026612071.1:0-59181 GCF_029931775.1 Euleptes europaea
AGTCTTAACCAACTGCCTTATATTAGCTGTGGTGTTTTTCAGGGCCTGGAAATCAGTCCACTCCATAACAAGAGCATAACCACAGCAACACTGGGGATGGGGAAAGGGAGAAAAAGAGGAGTGCTAGAATGATATTGAGGTTAGTTGCTGCTTTCCTAACTGAAGGAAACACAGAGACTAGGATCCCCGTAACTCCGGCATGCTGCCTTCTATTAGCTGTCACAGAATTAGACGTCATCATCATCTCAGCCTGGCTGATTTGGAACCAGAAACACAATCTTGCAATTTGCATGTACACACATAAGTTTCACTTCTTGACCAGTGGGCAGAAGAACAGAATGGCAGTGGTTAGTTTCTGCAACATATACATTCAGATGGGTCTAAAAAGACGAGCAGTGCAATGGGGCTTTCCCATGCACAAACAACAACAACACATGCTTAAAATTACATTTAAACATCTCATTATACATTTAAACATTCATTAGCCACTCTCAATACATATGCTGGAGCTTCCCCCTCCCCCCACTGAAGCATTCAACCTCATATGCAACCACTGACCTAGGCCTGGGGGAATGCAATTATCAGTAGCTTGCTTCACACTCGATATGGTTTAACAAACAAGAGCACCATATTGTTGTCTTCTGGTCAGCTAAGCCTCTTGTGGCAGAGCAGACAATATGTTAAGAGTAGTCAGTACACAAGGCACTTGCAACCGTATTACTGGTACAGTCTTACTAGTAGTATCAACTCAGAAATCGCCCCAAATGAAGGCAAAGAGGAAAAATTCATGTATCTGATCACAGCTTCAGCTAAAGGTTTTCTATACGCAGGCCTTGTTAAACCCAATTATGAAAGTAAGAAAGAAGTCAGCAGTTTCCCTAAGGCCATGGTGCCCACTGATGCCTTTTCTGGTGCCCGGCAGCAGGCAGGGCTATGTGGAGCTTTGCCCGGCAGGGCTTCTGAGTGGCCACAGGAGATCTGACTGGCTGCTCAGGTTTTTTAAAACTTGCTTCAGCAGCAGCTGCCCTTACAGCACAAGGATCTTCACTGTATCACTGAAGGTAAGTTGTGTGTATGCAAGAAAATATGTTTAAGGAAGAAGTTCATATTAAAAGACAGAGCAGTTAAAGCAGAGCTTCTGCCTGAAATATTGAAGACTTACTATTAGAGCTATGTAGCCTCGCTCCCTGACATTTTGTGGTTGACTCTGCCTTCTGTGGCACCCATGCTGGGGCTGTGCCCACCACCCCATGTCAGAATGCCAAAGGTGCCCAGAGGCTTGAAAAGGTTGGGGACACCTGTCCTAAGCGACTTCAATATGGGACATCTACAGAATTTTTCAGGGCTGCCTTTGGCATCCAGAACTAGTCCCAAAGACTGTGCTTTAGTATGTTATAGTGCAAGGGTCCTGAGAGAGTACATGGGTTACTGATGGATTGTTTCTTAAGTACAAAAGAGGCATCCTTTGGCTATTATGCTCAAGCACATATTGGCCTGCCAGGACAGCCATTCTAGCACCCTCCACACCCAACTAAATGCCACGATTCTAGAAGCAAAAATATATATATATCAACAAGATTTCTCCTCCTGTGTTCTCCAGACTCCACAAGGCCCAGCATGGATATGCAAATCCATAGTCAAGCCTTCTGAGATCATGTTTACTATGCTGCAGCACATAGGGGCTTTGAAGACTTGGTTTCATCTGTACAACAGTTATGCAGAGGAAAAGAAGCATCTTCTGTTTAAGACAAACCCTAGATGTCACACCGGCTAATATTTTAATGTGGGCTTCTCAAATGTGTTAGCACTTGCTAACATGCAGAAACCACAGCCAAATATGAGATTTAATCTTCAGGCTCCTGAAGTCACCGCCTTTGAAAACAGCAAGTGCAAGCTAGGGGAGAAGATGTCCTATGCCTGCAGGTGTCTTTTAAATCCGGCGTTTTAATGTGGTGCCACCAGAATTCCCCAGCAGAACTCCTGTGCCTTGAATAGCTGCATGGGAGCCTGAACGTTATCACACCTTTCCTCATTAAGGCATCTGCTGGATTAGCCTGCCATGTTGCTGTTCTAGACACAACAGCCCTGACCCAGGGAGGTGTGGGGAGCAATGAAACACTACTGTCCTTTCTCACGCAGGCTGGGAAAAATTCATGAGCAGGAGCTTTAGCCAATTCATGCAATTTAGCTGCTCAGAAACAGCCACCTCTCAATAAAAACCCCAAACCCTGTGCGGGGCCTTAAGCCTGAATTGTAATGGTTTAAGGCATAATTATAATGGTTTAAGCCACATGTAAGGCATGTACATAAACTGCCATAAAACTACATTTTTTCACATAATGCAGTTTGGAAGCGGACGTTCAGGCACAGATTTGTTAGAAATGATGTATCACTGCCACATTAGACACCAGCAAAGCTATTTTTAGAAAACACTTGTCCAACATCATTCGAGGTTTATGATTACACAGTTGCTTGCTCCTACGTCTTCACTCTTATGCAGTAAAATGACCATGTAACAGAATCAGCAGGGAAAGGTTTACTATCTGGAACTTGTTTCCACTGCAGTACAACCCCAGACTTTGTGCATATCTATTGGAGCCACCCGAAACAACTTGCATGCAGGAAACAGCCATCACAGGTTCATGCTCCACAGAGCTGTCATGGTACCTCTCATCATCACAATACAGTATTTTTCAACACCCTACTTTAAGTTCAGCGATGAGAGAGTGGCGTCCAGACATGAGAAATTCACATTCTCAAATCTTACATATTTCAGACAAATAGGGGTTATCTATTCAGTCTGCAGTGCAGGAAGAAAAGGCTACAGTTCTTGCACAGTTCTTGGCCTGCTGGCACACAGGCTAGTAAAGCATCCAGCTCCTAGTTTTGAATGTGCAACAAACAGCAAGTTAACTTCTTGCTCCAAGCAACATTAAGGGGACCAGTGACCATTAAATCCATTTTATTCCCTGCTCTGCCCAAGCTCTTTTGAGTTACTGCACAGCAGTGACCTAGAAATGGCTCTCAAAAGCATATTAACATTAACCAAATGTTCCCCAGATACATTAACAAGTGAGGTATTAGAGAGGCCATTCTGGACAAAGTGTCAACTAATGAGGAAAAACCTAATTAAAACTAGAAGTGCACACACAGCTAGGGCACCTCACTCCTCGATACATGGTCCACATGATTGGCACTGAAGTAGGTCCAAGCTGTAGTAGCATCCACAGCTGTTAGTTGCCCTTGGTGGGAAGCACCAATGGCTTCAAACACAGTAGAAAAGCTAATTGGAATGTAGTTAACACCAGAGAAGGGCAGCCAGCTCTGCTAGACACTCCCACTGGTTCTTTCAGATCAAAGTGCCTTTGTTAATGGTGCAGAGAAGTCCTACAGCATGACTTATGACTGGGTAGATAGAGGCCATAGTGCATACAGAAAGAGTCCACCTTTCACCCTCCACTAGTCCAGTTAAAAAGACCTCAGTGCCGCTGGGAAGAGGACCTCGGCCGAGCCCCTAGAGAGAGACTGTTAATCACAGCAGATAGATGACCACTTGCCTCTGGGTAAGCAGCTTCTATGTTCGGGATGGTCCAGCCAAAAACCAACACTGCAACCTGTCAAGGTAAGATCCAGCTCTGACCTGCCTTTCCAAATAGGCACTTGGTTAGCAAAGATCTCTCACTATTTTTTTAATTACATAAAAGCAAAAGACTGAAGAGGCCAGACTAGGTGCAATAAGTAGATGTGGTGTAGAAACATTTATGTAACTCAACGTTGAGCAAGTTGCAAGTACTTCCCTCTTTGAAAATGGTGCATAGGAAGGAGAAGAGTTACATGCAGCATTGCCAACAATACCATGTTAAGTAATGGCTTTTCAGAACACAGCCTGATAAGTCTCTCTGGAAGGAAAGAAAACCGGAGAGAAAGATTATTTTTCATAGTATTTTGTCTCTACTATTTCACACATAACCAGTTGCTCCAGTTGAACCTACCCGAGAAAAAGAGAGGGGGAAAATCCCACAATCTTAACAGAGGAGCCTTTCTTTTCTTGCTCAGCTGAGCAAAGAGGTAGATGGTCAGAGACATTCTCTTCAGGTGATAACAGAAACATTTAACCCTGGGCAACGGGCACCAGGATACTGGCTGAATGTCATCACAGAATGCAACATAGTGGAATGAAAAGTTCAACCTCCAGAGCTGTGTTTTTGCCAGACAGCTGAAATAAATAGACATATGTTAGTTTTCCTTCTTATGCAATGCTGAGTACTTCATTACCCCACCTTTTTCCTCAATGGAGACCCAATTCAGTATCAACTCCCAGTGCCATAGAATCTGAACAGACTATAGGGCTCACTGTGGATCAATCAGCCAGGAAACAGGGAATTCTAGGAGCCCAACAAGCTGAAGGCATTTTATAATATCCCTATAAGCCTAGGCTAGCCCAATCACGCCAGATCTTGGAACATAAGCAAGGTGTGCCTTGGTTAATACTTGGATGGGACACCACCAAGGAAGTCTAGGGTTGCTATGCAGAGGCAGGCAATGGCAAACCACCTCTGTTTGTCTCTTGCCTTGAAAGCCCTGTGGGATCACCATAGGAAAAGGCTAGAGAGCTGGTATCCATTTCACAGTGTTCAGTTAAGTTATGAAACAACATGCATCACCCACTATGGCAGAGGTCCTCATAAACTGTTGCCAAGCTCTTTCAAGTATTTACCTCTGACTTTGCAGGTGAATTCCCACAATAACAAGGCACTCTCCCCATGCAGACAATCTACTGAAACCCCCCACCTTCCTTTTCTGTACTGCAGCATCCTACCACTCTTATCTTGGCCAGATTCAGCATTTGCTCCAGACTGTCTAGAGCTTCCAGACCACTCACGGCTTCTTATACCTATTTTGCAAGACTCATTCTCTCAGGAACTAAGAACCAGCCCTCAGAGAATGCTGCCTTCAAAAAAGAGATTTTAAAAGGCACTGGCCAAACAAAGGTTAGCAATGAAATGAGTCCTGTCCCACCTGATCACATCACAAGGCACGATAGCCCCATGCAGCCTTGACTCCCATCTTCGCTGCTGCTCAACCTTTTCATCCGATACTGGCGAATTTCCCTAACCAGCGTGTAAAAGGCATCTTCTACACCCTAGATAAGGAGGATACTGAGGTCAGAGGAATGCTCTCTTGGATTCTTCACACATCCTTCTTATCTAATATTATGAAGTGCTTTACTTTCCCCCACCACATAGAAAAATGATTAATGAGAAATAGAGACATGGGGGTTGGACTTGATGGCCCTGGTGGTCCCTTCCAACTCTGATTCTGTGATTCTAAGTATCCTCATTGCAGTGGAAAAGACAACCCAGCAGCTGTGAGGCAAAGCCTTGCAACTCAGGCTTTTGCCCAGTTGGCAAAATTGCCATCACGCTCCATAACAAAGTAAAAAAGGGCTTAAACTATTTTCTTCAATAGCGTATTACCTCGCTTCCAAATCCAACCACTGCCGTTTGCAACTAACACAACTGTGAACTCAGGAGTAGGCACTGATAAATCCCTCTAGCAGTACCGTAGACTTTCCCAAGCAAACAAGCAAGAGATTTCAGCATTACCTAGAGGAATCCCCAAGAAGAAAAATATTTCCTTTCACCCTCCTTAAAAAGAGGAAATTTTCCTGCCCCCCCCCCCCAGTTTCCACACACAAGGAAGTGTTTGAGCAATTTTCTGGTGCTGGCATGGAACCCTGGCAGTGTGAGAGAAGAGTGCAGGTGCAAGCCTTTGCCCTGTGGCTATTGAATTTAAACACAGGACTGGGAAATTCTCCTGAACTGCCTCAAGAGAGGCACATAAATCCCATAGGCACACAAAGCCCAAGTGGAGATTGCCAAGTAGGAAGCCTTCACAAGCCTACTTGGGGCTCAGTGCAGGGTGAGGGAGCTTCAGGAGAGGAAACGGCTGATTTAGCAATCCATATTGCAGGGGAACAAGCAACACTGGAAGCCCACAGTCCCTCCTCACGTTGCAAGAAATCTGCTTGATCTTGCTTGATAGCATGTGAGCTTGCCGAAAGTAATTTAAGCAATAGTCCACAGGTCTTATCAGCAGGTTCCAACAACTGTCCACATGGTGATGACTTTTTGATCAATTTGTCAATGTTCTTGAGTTATGCCAGCAGTTCCCCTGAGAAAGTGCAGAACAGTAGTACAGAGATCTTTTACCTGTCTTGTTTTGGCAGATGTCTCAATGAAGGGAATTCCGTAGCTCTTGGCTATTTCTTGAGCTTGTTTGGTATCTACCGTCCGTGTTGGTAAGTCGCATTTGTTTCCCACTAATACCATTGGTACATCTTCTGAATCTTTCACTCTCTTAATCTGCTCTCTGGAGGAAGAGATCATTGAGAGTAAAAAAAAAAAAAAATTCCTTCATGCTTCAATCTGGCATGGTACTATACAAACCCGACATGCAGAGTACAAAGTTTCAACAAGTAAGTCCCTCTCCAATCCTTGCCTTGGTATCTACTACTACAGCATTCTTCCTACTTCTATAGCTCCCTTCTGCAGATTTTGATTGTGTGTTTACACATAAATTAATCTTGAATAAAACAATCTAAAAGTCTGAGGGCCATGGCAAATGGTACGTGGCACTTATACGTGACTGTGTCTTTCCCACTATGTTGTCTCCTCTGAGCAGAGATTACCTGTAAAGATTGATGTCTGCAAATGATTTGCTGTTGTTAATTGCAAAAACACAAAGAAAGCCTTCACCAGTTCTCATATACTGGTCCCTCATGGCACTATATTCTTCCTGCCCAGCTGTGTCCAGGATGTCCAGCAAAAAGGTCTCCCCATCGATAACTACCTGCTTCCGATAGGAGTCCTATAGGAAACACAAGGGTAATTTCAAAACTAAGCAGAATCCCGCTCACAAAACATTTCACTGACACCCTGAGTGTATGCACTATTTCAAGAACTGGCAGCATCTCAAATCCATATTGTATTTTCTAGTGTTCTCTGAACAATGAATATTTCCTGGCAGCAGATCCCACATACTTTCCTACAGCCTGCCCAGATATCAGTCCATCAACTGGAAGAACTGCGTAACATCTTGCCAAACAAGGAAGGAGATTCAGTACAAATCATCCACTGTAGGAACAAATAAGGCTTGCACTGCAAGTATTTGGGGGTTGGCAATGTGTCATAGAATCATAGAGTTGGAAGGGACCACCAGGGCCATCAAGTCCAACACCCTGCACAATGCAGGAAATTCACAACTACCTCCCCCCTCCACACCCCTAGTGACCAGAAGATGGCCAAGATGCCCTCCCTCTCATCATCTGCCTAAGGTCACAGAATCAGCATTGCTGACAGATGGCCATCTAGCCTCTTCTTGAAAACCTCCAGGGAAGGAGAGCTTACCACCTCCCTAGGAAGCCTGTTCCACTGAGGAACCGCTCTGTTAGAAAATTCTTCCTAATGTCTTGATGGAAACTCTTTTGATTTAATTTCAACCCGTTGGTTCTGGTCCGACCTTCTTGAGCAACAGAAAACAACTCGGCACCCTCCTCTATATGACAGCCCTTCAAGTACTTGAACATGGTTATCAAATCCCCTCTCAGTCTTCTCCTCTTCAGGCTAAACATACCCAGCTCCTTCAACCTTTCCTCATAGGACTTGGTCACCATCTTTGTTGCCCTTCTCTGGACACGTTCCAGCTTGTCTACATCTTTCTTAAATTGTGGTGCCCAAAACTGAACACAGTACTCTAGTTGAGGTCTAACCAGAGCGGAGTAAAGCGTGATCTGGTACTATACTTCTGTTGATGCAGCCCAAGACTGCATTTGCTTTTTTAGTTACAGCATCACACTGCTGACTCATGTTCAGTGTTTTGTCTACTAAGACCCCAAGATCCTTTTCACACACACTACTGCTCAAACAAATCTCACCCATCCTATAATTATGCATTTGATTTTTCCTACCTAAATGCAGAACTTTACATTTGTCTTTGTTGAAGTGCATTTTATTAGTTCTAGCCCACTTCTCCTGCCTGTCAAGATCATCCTGCATCTTGGCTCTGTCTTCTACCGTATTTGCTACCCCTCCCAATTTAGTATCATCTGCAAATTTAATAAGCATCCCCTCTATTCCTTCATCCAAATCATTTATAAAGATGTTGAACAACACAGGGCCCAGCACAGATCCCTGAAGAACTCGTCACTTCTCTCCAAGTGGACGAGGAACCACTAACTAGCACTCTTTGGGTACGATCTGTCAACCAGTTGCAGATCCATCTAACAATAATAGGATCTAAACCACATTTTCCCAATTTGTCAACTAGAATACTATGTGGAACCTTATCAAAAGCCTTACTGAAATCTAGATAAACTATGTCTACAGCATTCCCCTGATCCAGCAAGGTAGTAACTTTCTCAAAAAAGGAGATAAGATTAGTCTGACATGACTTATTCTTGAGAAACCCATGCTGGCTCTTAGTGATCAGATCCATCCTTTCTAAATGCTCAAGGACGGACTGTTTGATGATTTGTTCGAACACTTTTCCTGGTATAGAAGTCAAGCTGATGGGTCGGTAGTTACCTGGATCCTCCTTTTTCACCTTCTTGAAGATGGGGACAACATTTGCCTGCCTCCAATCTTCTGGCACCTCACCTGTTTGCCAAGACTTTTCAAAAATAATGGACAGAGGTTCCGAAATTACATCTGCAAGTTCTTTGAGTACCCTTGGGTGCAATTCATCTGGCCCAGAGGATTTTGTTTCATTTAAAGAAGCCAGATGTTTGTGCACTACCCCAATGCCAATTCTAGGCTACAAATCCCTTCCCTCATCACATGTTCTGTCCTAATCTGTTCTATGAAGCACAACAGACAGGTAGGCTGATACATAATGCAAGAAGCATATGATTCTGGGTAATCATAAATGTACTGGAACAGATATATAGCTCTTGCAACAAAACTTTCACTCTAAGTACCTTTTCCTAGTTCCTTTGGTTACAGAAAAAAGTTTGAAAACAGAAGTGTTTGATACGATTTCAAAAACTAAAAGTAGAATTAAAGTAAAGTATCAAGTGTTCCAGCTTTGCAAGCTCCATATCCCTCATCCATTTTTCCTACAGCATCCTCTGCCCTAGGCCTCCCCCCTCCAAAGAAGTTTTCAATCCAAGCATTATAAAAATACATCAACAAACATATTTGTCTGCCAGGTGTGAAACCTTAACACATACACGACCCTGCCTTCATTCTAGATTTGCTACTTAGCTACCCTTAATGATGCTACATGCTAGCATTTCAGAGAAGTGGAAGCCATACAATCAAGATCAGAGGTTGCTTTAACAGCAGACAGCAACCAGGGCAACACTAAGGACAAATTCCATCAGCGGATCAAGGGGTAAAGCTGTTCCTGGACAACATTGCTTCATGGTGTAGGTGTACACTGCTGCTACATGTGTGAATGAATGGTCCCAGGGCTGCAGAAAACCACCACCCTGGCACACTGTGAAGTCAGTCTAATCTGAACCAGCTTCCTGCACCAGCTAATTACTCAAATGCAGAGAGGTCTTCAACCTATGTAGAACATTAAACCTGATCTGGAATAGCCCAGGCTAGCCCGACCTCATTAGATCCCGGAAGCTAAGCAGGGTCAGTTCTGGTCAGTATTTGGATGGGAGACCACCAAGGAATACCATGGTTGCTATGCAGAGGAAGGCAATGGCAAACCACCTCTGAATGTCTCTTGCTTTGAAAACCCTACAAGGTCACCACAAGCTGGATGCAACTTGATGGCCAAAAAAGAAAAGAAAAAGAAAAGAAAGGACAAGAAAAGGAAAGGGAAAGAGAAAGGGTAAAAAAAGAACAGTAAAACCAGCAATCCTCAATGCTATCTGCAGCAGTATAACCCTCAAATGCTTCGCCACATACCGTATATACCCATGTATAAGCCGACCCGCGTATAAGCCGAGGTGCCTAATTTCTCCCCAAAAATGGGGAAAAATTAGGCACCCGCGTATAAGCCGAGGGTCGGCTTATAACCCCTCCCCCCCCGCAGGCTTACCTGACAGGGCTCCCGGCGAAGGCGGTGGTGGTGGCGGCGGGCCCCCCACAGGAGGCTTCCAGGGCGGGGGGAGGCAGGAGCGCCCGGCTGCCGGCTTCCCCTGGCCCTTCCAGGGCGGGGGGAGGCAGGAGCGCCCGGCTGCCGGCTTCCCCTGGCCCTTCCAGGGCGGGGGGAGGCAGGAGCGCCCGGCTGCCGGCTTCCCCTGGCCCTTCCAGGGCGGGGGGAGGCAGGAGCGCCCGGCTGCCGGCTTCCCCTGGCCCTTCCAGGGCGGGGGGAGGCAGGAGCGCCCGGCTGCCGGCTTCCCCTGGCCCTTCCAGGGCGGGGGGAGGCAGGAGCGCCCAGCTGCTGGCTTTCCCTGGCCCTTCCAGGGCGGGGGGAGGCAGGCGCGCTCGGCTGCTGGCTTCCCTGGCCCTTCAAGGGCGGGGGGAGGCAGGAGCGCCCGGCAGCCGGCTTCCCCTGGCCCTTCAAGGGCGGGGGGAGGCAGGAGCGCCCGGCTGCCGGCTTCCCCTGGCCCTTCCAGGGCGGGGGGAGGCAGGAGCGCCCGGCTGCCGGCTTCCCCTGGCCCTTCCAGGGCGGGGGGAGGCAGGAGCGCCCGGCTGCCGGCTTCCCCTGGCCCTCCCAGGGCGGGGGGAGGCAGGAGCGCCCGGCTGCCGGCTTCCCCTGGCCCTTCCAGGGCGGGGGGAGGCAGGAGCGCCCGGCTGCTGGCTTCCCCTGGCCCTTCCAGGGCGGAGGGAGCCAGGCGCGCCCGGCAGCCGGCTTCCCCTGGCCCTTCCAGGGCGGGGGGAGGCAGGAGCGCCCGGCAGCCGGCTTCCCCTGGCCCTTCCAGGGCGGGGGGAGGCAGGAGCGCCCGGCAGCCGGCTTCCCCTGGCCCTTCCAGGGCGGGGGGAGGCAGGAGCGCCCGGCTGCCGGCTTCCCCTGGCCCTTCCAGGGCGGGGGGAGGCAGGAGCGCCCGGCAGCCGGCTTCCCCTGGCCCTTCCAGGGCGGGGGGAGGCAGGTGCGCCTGGCGGCGGCGGCCGCAGGAGGCCCTCACAGGGCGCTCCTGGCCGGGGGAAGCCGCATGGGCCCGGCAGCGATGGCGGCGGCGGTAAGTTGCCCCCTCCCTCCTCCCCTCCCCTACCGTATTGACCCGGTATAAGCCGAGGCCGGCTTTTTCAGCCCTTTTTTTGGGGCTGAAAAACTCTGCTTATACGCGAGTATATACGGTAAATGTATAAGCTACCCCACTGTTTTCTTACTCCTTTTAACAAATGCATAAGGCTCAAGCCATTGTGGCATTGGAAAAATCAGGTAAAAGGTTAAAACTCTCTGAAGAAGATCCTTCTGATGCTACAAAGATCCATGGATTTGCCAGTTTTTGGACCACTTCTCTAACCTTTATTTGTGAAATCTAGAACTACAGCAACTTCATAACATGCTCTATCTAGCTGACAGCAGCAAAACAAACACAAAAGAAATGCTTCACACACACACATACTCAATGCGTCACTGAGGAGGAAAGTGTCTGCAGGTGCTCACCTCAATGGTTGGATCATATTCATCCACAAAGTGATTTTGGATAAGCTGGATGGTCAGGGCACTTTTTCCAACGCCACCAGCTCCCACCACCACCAGCTTGTACTCGGTCATTGCCCTCCTCAGGGACCTGATGGAAACACAGATTGGCAGAAGCAAGAGCTACAAAACTACCTTAAACACACAAAAAGCTTCAAACCATGACTAGAGAAAAAACATCATTGCTAACAACAATACATAAAAGCCCTGTTCACATGTTACAGTGAACACATGCACAGACTGCCTGTATGTGTGTACATCTGTTAGTAAGAAAGAGCCAATATGAGTTCATTTTACAAATGAAACCAGGGACCATAATCGTGCACAAACACAATTTGTATCATATGTTCAGCTGTACATACACTGAGAGTAACAGAGAATTACTCAACACTTACATAGGGAACAACAGTGCACAGAGATTGTATACATTCACTGAAAGTTGTGAACAGGGCTCCATCTGTGACATCAGGAGGGAAAGAAAACATCTCAATAACCTCATCATAGGCTAAATAGAAAGCTACATATTAAGTAAAGGGGAGGGGCTGTGGCTCAGTGGTAGAGCATCTGCTTGGTATGCAGAGGGTCCCAGGTTCAATCCCTGGTATCTCCAGTTCAAGGGACTAGGCAAGAAGGTGATGCGAAAGACCTCTGCCTGAGACCCTGGAGAGCCGCTGCCAGTCAGAGTAGACAGTACTGACTTTGATGGACCAAGAGGCTAATTCTGTATAAATCAGCTTCAGTGGCTCAGTGGTAGAGCATCTGCTTGGCATGCACAAGGTCCCAAGTTCAATCCTCGGTATCTCCAGTTAAAGGGACTAGGCAAGTAGGTGACATGAAAGACCTCTGCCTGAGACCCTGGAGAGCCGCTGCCAGTCTGAGTAGACAGTACTTATTTTATTCCCAGGTTCAATCCCCAGCATCTCCAGTTCAAGGGACTAGGCAAGTAGGTGATGTGAAAGACCCCTGCTTGAGACCCTGGAGAGCTGCTGCCGGTCTGAGTAGACAAAACTGACTTTGATGGACCTAGGGTCTGGTTCAGAATAAGGCAGGTCAACCAGCAGATTCATGGACGGTCAAGAATCTGGGCTCTGTTCTCTCCAGTAGCTGCTCAACAATGCAGAGTATGTTTTGACTTGAGGAGACTCAGGTTCAAATCCCTGCCATTAAACTTACCAGGTGGTCTTGGCAAGTCACTTCCCGGCGCCTAAATGAGTTCATAGGAATGGTGTGAGAATAATATGAAACAGTCTCACTTAAACTAACTGCAACTCTTATAAAGATAATAGACATTGTAGCTCAGCATTAATATAACATTTGCCTTCAAAATACTGATGCTACAAGAAGAACTGGTTGGGCAAGTCTGGCGAGAACCCAGTACTTATCTACTGTGCAGCTTTACTGTGTGTGTAAAGTGCCGTCAAGTTGCAGCCGACTTATGGCGACCCCTTATGGGGTTATCAAGGCAAGAGACTAACAGAGGTGGTTTGCCAGTGCCTTCCTCTGTATAGCAACCCTGGACTTCCTTGGTGGTCTCCCATCCAAATACTAACCAGGGCCGACCTTGCTTAGCTTCTGAGATCTGACGAGATCAGGCTAGCCTAGGCCACCCAGGTCAGGGCGCAGCTTTACCAGGAAAAGTAAAAAAAAAAAAAAAAAAAAGGCATTTTTAAACGACCTCACAACCAAGGCAGATTCAAAAGATTCAAGGCAGACAACAAAAATAGGCAAACAACAAGCAAGATAACGGCCTGGACAAGTGATACAAGTTTTTATAACGAGGGAGCACGCCTACAGGGGATCAAAGGCACGTACCTGGGCACCGGCACCACAGGAAGCCCTCACGCCGCCAACCTGAAAGGAAGAGATCTCCTGCGGGTTGGTAGGAAGCAGCTGCCCCAGGGCCGCGGGGAGCACCCCGTAGGGAAACGGAGGCTGCCCGGAAGAGAGCGGGCGGGGCCGACCACCTCACGGCCGCGGCCCCAGTGACTCCATCGCCCATTGCTAGACGATGGCAAGACCGGAGGAGGAGGAGGAGGAGGAGGAGCGCCGCGACCCCAGCGCGCCACGAAAGGAGCACCGCGGCTGGACCCCAGCCCTCCCTGCTCTCCGCACCCCGCACGCTAACCAGGAAGGGTCTCTCACCTCCACGGCCGCCGCTCCCGAAAGCGGCCCTTCCGGCCCGCAGTGCTACTGACGTCAACTCCCGGCGCCGGAAGTGGCCGAGCGGCGGCTAGGCGGGTGGCGTTGTCGCAAGCCCGGGCTGGTGCAGTCTTCTGCTGTTGCGTGCTCTCCCCCGGCCCCGTAAAAAATCTCCCCAATCCTTGGTACTCAACTTTGTGATTTTTGCCTCGGGAGTGTAGGAGCAATAAGCGTTCCTGTCACTTATATTGTGCAGTGGGTAGCCGTGTTCGTCTGTCTGCGGTAGTAGAAAAGGGCAAGAGTCCAGTAGCACCTTAAAGACTGACAAAAATATTTTCTGGCAGGGTAGGAGCTTAAATGTTTATGGGAGATAATGTTAAATGCAGTAGTAGAAAAGGGCAAGAGTCCAGGAGCACCTTAAAGACTAACAAAATATTTTCTGTAATCAAGTTGTAGAAAAGGGCAAGAGTCCAGTAGCACCTTAAAGACTAACAAAATATTTTCTGGCAGGGTAGGAGCTTTCTGAAGAAGTGAGCTGCGGCTCACTTCTCAAAACAGTAGTAGAAAAGGGCAAGAGTCCAGTAGCCCCTTAAAGACTTAACAAAAATATTTTCTGGTAGGGTAGGAGCTTTCGTGAGCCACAGCTCACTTCTTTAGATACAGCTAGAATGTGTCACCAATGTCAGCCGTACTATCTCAGGTTCATACTCCTGCTCATCTTCTAATGTGATTTATGCCATCACATACCAGCAATGCCCTTCCACCCTCTACATTGGACAAACAGGTCAGTCTCTTAGACAAAGATTAAATGGACATAAAGATTAAATGGACATAAATCTGACATCAGAAACCCCAATATTCAAAAACCAGTGGGAGAACATTTCAACCTTCCAGGACGTTCTGTTGCAGATTTAAGAGTAGCAGTTCTCTTACAAAGGAATTTCAAAGGGAGATTGGAAAGAGAAACTGCTGAATTACAGTTGATATTCAAACTAAAGTCAATGCATTTACCTGGGCTGAATAAAGACCTTGCATTCATGGCTCATTACCAACGCTGATTTCTCCACACCCATCTCTCCCCTGGACATCACAGACTCTTCTGCATACCACACCTAATCCCATCACGCCTGCTATTCACATTTACATACTGTTAACATTTACATACTAATGCTTGTCTGGATTCACATTCTAGCTGTCTCTGAAGAAGTGAGCTGTGGCTCATGAAAGCTCATACCCTACCAGAAAATATTTTTGTTAGTCTTTAAGGTGCTACTGGACTCTTGCCCTTTTCTACTACTTATATTGTGGTAGACTTTACTTAACTATCTACACAGAAGGCCTCTTAGGAGATAGGTTTCATTGATTATACATCATTGGGTCCATCTTGCCCTCTACTGTCCACTCCCTTTGGATCGGCTGGCTCCAACTCTCTTTAAGATGCTTATTTTCGAGGATCTTGGGCATTTTCCCCTGAAGCCCCGCTGCTGAACTCGGTTTTTAAGATGGGAAATACTGGAGGATAGAAACAGTGAACTGTATGTAGGGTTGTCAGTCTTCAGATGGTGGCTGGAGATCTCCCGCTATTACAACTGACCTCCAGCTGACACAGATCAGTTCACCTGGAGAAAACAGCCACTTGGAGGACTATATGGTATTATACCCTATTGAACCCCCTCCCCTCTTCAAACCCTCCCCTCCTCAGGCTCTACACTCAAAATCGCCAGGTATTTCCCAACCTGGAGCTGCCCACCCTATCTGGATGTCAGGCACATCATTTACACTATGGAAACTTTACAGCTACTTTAGATGGATTGACTCTACAAATGAAGCCACAGTCCCAAGTTTGCAAGACTTGTGGAAGGCTATTAACAATAGGACATTTTGGAAGACACTGATTCATAGGATCGCCACGAGTTGGAAGCAACTTGACAGCACACAAACACAATCTGGAGACAACTTTATTAGCCCAGTAGGGCAATTAATAAGGCTGTCAACTTCCAGGTACTAGCTGGAGATCTCCTATTACAACTGAGAGAAATCAGTTCACTGGGAGGTCAAGTGTAGATGAGAGGGGAAGGCAATGGCAAATCACCCTGTAAACATAGTCTGCCTAGTAAACATGATGTGACATCACCCTTTGGGTCAGTAATAACCTGGCGCTTGCATAGGGGACTACCTTTACCTAGAGGACATTATGCTTATGCAATAGCCTTTCCACAAAGCTTTGCTGTTTAAATTGGGGTGCTTATTGAGTATAAATCCAATAGCCTGTAGGTAGGGCATTTTTGAGTAAAGTCTCATATTTTGCAATGGCCTTTGCTTTTAGTAAATACATTAATAGGATGAGAACTCTGCCCTAGTAAAAACAAAGGTAAGCCCAACCCAAGGATCTTTCACAATAGTCTTCCTAAGCTGTTCCCCTGCTGTTAGCTAGCAGAACAGAACTGTTTAATGGCTTCTTGAAACATTGTGTAAAGGTCTGAATGTAAATCAGCTGGGCTGGGAGACAGAAGCAGAGCTGCTGGCAGGGTGAGGTGAGTGCTGATTTTTGCCTATCCTAAAGCTGCTGGGGAGCCTTAACTGAGGTTCCTGTGAGAGGAGTGTTTGAGGGACAGTGGGTGCTTGTAGCCTAATTGGAGCCTGATTGTAGCTTTCTAAAGAGGGTTTTTTTTATTGGTGCTTGGTGGAGCGTGTACGTGAGAGGCGGGGGCTGTGAGCATTTAAATTGCAAATATTCCTCTTTGCCAGAGCTGAAGGGCAAGGGCACAAGGGCTCTTGCCCTGTGGCTCTTAGTCTGGGGACCCCATAGGGTTGGGAAAGAATCCTGTTAATGGGGCAGAGTAGATCTGTGTGCCCTCCAGGAGTACTAAGCAAGTTAAACATCGGTGTGAATTAGCAGCAGGGCAAGGAAGCCAGGGCACTAGGTCCTTTCAGTACAGGAAGGGCACAGGGTATATAGTGCAGGACACTTTCATTTCCAGGGTTAAAACACCAAAAATAAATAATTAAAATACCAGTTATGAAGTTAGAAAGCCAGCAGGGGTCTGGGTGCTCTCCAGTGTGCTGCATGGAGTGTCACATGTATGACTATCTGCCTGCTGAACAGAAGTCATGGGTGTGTGCTCGGTGCTGGGAGCTCCTGGCTCACAAGTAGCGAGTTCTCTTCCTTGAGACCAAGGTAGCTCAACTAGAGGAGCTGAGACAGGCAGTTCTTGTTATGTGACTTATGGTACTGTAACCTTATATTCCAAATAAGACAGATCATACATTGAAGCAAGTTAACATATACAAGAGAATCACTGACAATTTTTTTAAAAATTCCTCATATCAAATCAGGGCACACATAGCCATAACTAGAAAAGTTGGTTTTTATATGCTGACTTTTTCTACCTTTTAAGGAGAATCAAACTGGCTTACAATCACCTTCCCTTCCTCTCCCAACAGACACCTTGTGAGGTAGGTGGAGCTGAGAGAGTTCGGAGAGAACTGTGACTAGCCCAAGGTCACCCAGCTAGCTGCATGTGGAGGAGTGTGGAAACCAACCCAGTTCACCAGATTAGAGTCCACCGCTCATAACCACTATATAACTAAGACGTTATAGACTTATTTACTATTATTTAGTTTTTGCTATAGGTGAGGAATAAGTCCCCTGCTCTGTCACCTGTCCAGGGCTCTTTTCAAGAGCTGCCCTTCTGTACTGTTTACATCTTTCCAAGTAGGTTAACAAAGCTACAATCTAGAAAGTTATATACACATGCACATGGGACAACTCTACTTCCAACAAGCAGTTTTGAAAGTTTCTAATGCTACTTGAATGGTTGGGAAATGGTCTGCTTATTTAAATATGCAAGCGTTTTCAGAAAAGCCTTCAAAAATATTGTCTGGGTGTACAGAGAGGCCTGTATCCAACTCTGCCATTCCAAAGACTTAAGGGCATTTCTTTTTTGAAGATTTTTGCCGATTTCCTCCTCCCAGTGCAGATCCCCGTTTTACTCCCTATGCAACTTTGACGGTCTCCAGAGCACATTTCAGTGGGCAACACTGTGGCAAGTCATATAGGAACAAGTGCACTTGAGTCTCTGGAACTGGTTGGATACAGGCCAGTATTACTGTAGTCCAACTCTTTAAGGACCATCAACTAGCAGCTCTGATCAGACCCTCACATCTTACCTGTTCCCAATGACCCAACCAAATTTAAATGAAGGTTTGGTATAAACGCATAGTTACATTTTTTAAAAAGGAAATGATTCTAATTGCATCCCTTTAAATATTGCCTTTCTTTCCAAGGAGCACCACTGCTATTTTACTTCTTGGGTAGAGAACAGATTTTTCCTCAGCACTCACCCCCAACTTTGAACTTCACACCATTTAAGACATGTGCTCCCTTTACTGCTACTGATTACTTTATTAAATTTATTTGAGGCTGATTACCTTAAGAGTGTGGTGAATTCTAGCCCTGAGATCAGTGCCTGGAGAATAGAGTAGTTTCTGAGAATAATGAAATTGGCTAGCCCTATGAAGCTATTTTTTGACTAGGAATTGCTTAATAAAGACTTACAAAAAATCAAGGCAATTTTTCAAAATCAGTAAAACTTTATTCTATTTCCATTCTTTGCCATTAACAGAAAAATTGGAGAAAGCAATGTTTGTTTTACAAAGATAATGCATCTCCCAGAGAAGAAAAACCCTAAATTGAGAATAGAGGTAACATGGGGGAGAAAAAAAAAACACAGTACTGCCCTCTATTCAAAGAAAATAACTCCTGATCTTTTTGGTTAAAGTAATACTTAGACCAATCATTCAGTTTGCTTGCTTGATAAAGTGTGGCGGGGGGGGGGGGGAGAAAGGGCCTGGAGGGAGAAAAAAAAAAGCACACAGACATCAACTATTTCACCTTGATGAAAGTCTCAATACAGCTATGGAAAGCCTAAGTATTCTTTTACAGTACACTGGGTGCTGGCTGCAAAAAAAAAAAAAAGTATTCACTTCAGGCACAACTTTTTAATTCTTTTAATCAGTAAAATAAACTGGGTTTAGAAGCTGCAGTGTTCTAAGCAGCAGCAAATTTGTGCATTGTTTTAAATATTAAGTTACCACACTGATGGCACACCTCATCCTTATGAAATTCTGCACTATATATACTAATTGCAGATAACAAAAACTATGTCTACTCTGGAAGATACTTTCAGTGAGATCTAGAAGAAATTTGCTTGCTATATGGACTCAAGTTTAAATGAGACATAAAAAAACATTTTAACATTTGGCCATCAACTTAAGGAACTTGTTTGAGTGCTCATACAGGATTTTATATAAAGAGTTACTATATTCATCCTCATATGGTCCTCAAAACTGGAGAAGAATGAACAGGAAATTATCCTCCCCTATCTTGGAGAAGGTAAAGCAACTGAGACCTAAGGCATAAGACCTTGGCAGAAGTAAATTAAGGAAAAAACATAATATCTTTTCAGTGCAGAATTTCATAAGGTCTACCAGAGTAGAACTTTCAATAATGTTTACTTAAAGAGGCAAAGTAGAGTTGCAGTTACCAGTTGCGTTAAATGCACCATTCAAAAAGCTTCTAAAATGTGATACTATAAGGCGCCACCTTAGGTTCTCCAGGATGCAACTGTGCATATTTTAAAACTGTTTCATAAATTTATTTTTAAACATAACATGAGGAAGGTGTTAAAACTGGTGTAATAGCTCCTTCCTATTTGGAAGGGATGAATACAGGGATATTCAATACCCTTCACCAGACCCCACCACTTGCTCATATGTAGTTATTTGCTCTGTAACCAGTTAGTCGATAACACCAGCTTGACGAATCTTTCTCTCTGCAACAAATCCCTGTAAACAGGAAACAATTTTGTAAGTGTAAATTGGAACCAAAAATTACAAATAAGACTTCATAGTGGAGATATGGATGCAAAACCACAATATTATCTTGCTACGGAGTACATTTTATGAGAAACAAAAAAAGCTTTAGCAAATTTAACTATTTTGAACTTGAACACTCAACTGTATTGTTGAATGCTGCCACATGCAACCTGATCCCATTCCCTTCAAATACAGACTCCCCTGCTATCTGTATCCTACTCGTGGCTCCTTCCTTATTGTGCATAAACAGGACATTATCTCCCCTATTCTACAAAATCCCTTGCCTTTACCAATTTTTAGCAAAATTTTGGCAAGTCACTTTCCCCCTCCAAACTCCTAAAGCACACCATTCACTCCCATCATACCAATTGTATCTCCCAACTCCTTGATGTGGAGTAACAGTGCATCTTCCACCCACGTTTCACTGAAACTGCCCTCAATAAAAATCACATATTTCACTGCCAAATCTAAAGTCTCACCTGTGTGTTCACTTCCTTGAGCATCCTACTGCTCTTAAGACAGGCAGTTGACTATCATCTCTCTAATCCAATGGTACCCACTCAGCAGTTTGCAAAGAGCCACATTCACAGAAAAAAGCCACATTTATTTATTTCCTGGCATTAGGTCTGCAGCTCAGAATGGCTTGTGGCTTACCCGTTCCTACAATACTCACTGTTTGAAGATGGGAACCAGCCGCCAACCACAAACCCCACCAGGCAAGTATCTTGCCCACTTTCCTGAATATGAGGCAAATGCCACATTGGGGAACAGAGCTCAGACGAACCAGACGGGGCGTCCCAGCCACTGAGTAGCACTGCTAATCCAACATTTGGGGGGGGGGGCTTCTCAGCTAGGTTCCCCCATCAGAATCTGGTTCTTGACTGTTTTCTTTTCACTCACTCATAGGATTACATAAAATCACATGGTTTACAGTACCACGTGCTGACACCAAGCTATACCTATATTCCATGTCTCTCCCCACCTCATATCTTCACTTGCCTCTCCAATACATCCATTTTTGTCATACTGCAATCTCAAACTCACTAATCTTTTCTTTCAGTCTTTCCTCAATTGAATTAGTCTCTATATCAGTCAAGATCACCCAATATTTATCCTGTTAACTGGGGATGCTGTCTTGGCCTTCTCCTTTGCTCCCAGCATTCAAGCCTGCTGTCAAATTGTGCTGCTTCTCAATGCAGTTTCTAAAAACCCACCATTTCCTTCTGATAAAGCACTGCCCTAGTAATCAACTACTGTAATCTCCTGCCATCTGTCCTTCCTCTTTCATACCTTCTCCCATAAATCTATTTACATGACACCCCTCCATCAACCCCTTCAACTGGCTCCCCATTGCCTTCTGCACCCAGCACAGACTCCTTGCCCTTAAGGCTATGGATTTATTCTGACTTATCTTTCTGTTTTTGATTCTCATTTATATCCATTCCTATGACTTTACTCGTTACTCTATCATGTTCAGCTGCCTCAAGGTCTTTTTTTCTTAAACACAATTCTGCCTAACCTTTTACTGACCTCTATGTATGAAACTCCCTGCTTTGAACCCATACTGTGCAAACTGTCTTTCAAAACCCTTAACTTCTTAATCCCCATTTTGGTCTATAACTAGGTTTGTTTATGGGTATTGGTTTACATTAATCTCTTCCTATTTTTGTTTCACCTTTTTCCTTATGAGCTTTGCTATTATTGTATTTACTCAAAGATGACTTCTTTTACCTTTTTGGACTTCCTCAAAAGGGAGGTGGTCATCTTCTACTTGTGTACAGATCCAGTGATGTGAAAGGTGTTTCACTCCGCATGTGGGGAGAACTTTGGACAAAGTGTGCCAACTCATGAACTAGCAGAGAAATGTAGCAGCGAACATGATGCTGGGTCCACAAAGGGATTCACTGGCAAGTTTAAGAAACCACAGCTCCTTGCCTGGCACATGGTAAGAAGCAGTAGGAACCGTGGGGATTAATTTGCACTGCTAGGATCCATGTTTCTGTCTCAGAATAGTACTCCACTCCAGCTTTTGCGTCTTCCCGTGTTTCAGACCAGAGCTGCCTAGTAATTCAACTTTTTTCCCCAGGAGAAACTCAAAAAGCTGACTGGTTTACAGCAATTTAATGCATTAGCTATGGTTGTTATGAGCTTGTGGACATTTTAGACAGGGAAGTATAAGGCAAGTAGCTAATTTTAAACGGCCTACTGGATTGGAGATATAACATTGAGAAATGGGGGCAGAGACAGAGACCAGTGCATTCTTAAAGAGAGTTACACCCTTCTAAATTCATTTATTTTAATGGATTTAGAAGTGTTAATTTTAGTTACAATTGAATGGCAGGTAATCTTATCTGAGCCTTTAACTAGCAGATCAACCGGGGTTGTTTTTTTTTTAAGCCAGTCTCTTGCCTTTTTATATTTGAAACAGCACAATCCAATTCACCTTGTGAACAGTGAAAGGAATTATTTTCTTCTGTAGCCTATGTTATAGGGATTACTATATAATTAAAAGCTTCTTTTTTTTACAAGGGGGTCATTTTAAATTCAGTGCCATCCATGTTTACATGTAACCTCCTTTTTTTTTCTAGGGGGCCATCTTGCATTCAGCATTGTCTTTCTTTGGAGTAAATACAGTATACATTTTAGATTTCAAATCCCTAGTTTATAGCAAAGCCTATAAAAATCCCGTATAGAAGGTAATAGTGCTATACAAATAACTATGTCTTCCATCTTGCTTCCAGCTTATCTTTTGGCACATTTTATCTTTTAGAATCTATGCACATTCATGTCCAGTTCACAACTACACTTATCTTCAAGAAGGCAACTGCCTCTGGGGAAATACAAGTTTCTACAGTTCTTTGGGATCTTTCTCTCAGATCCCATTTCTGAAGGCCAGTTGGCTAACATTCACTAGAGTTCTCAGGAAGCAGCAGGCTTCTGATTAAGTGTGCCACAGAAGCTAAACTCAGTGTTTAATAAACATGTCACTCAAATGACATGCCACAAACTGGGCACAGCTCTTGTAACATACCTTTGAATTATCCGGTCCCCTTGGCTGACGAAGAACAGTTAGACGAGGAGCACTGGCATCATCCAAATTAATGCTCTTTAAACGATTAACAAGTCTATCAGGACGTGGAGCTGCTACAGCCTTAGCGCCTTCGCTGTTAACAAAAAATGATCAGATTATTGGGAGAACCAGTAAACACACATAACTCAAAATAACATTTAAATGTGAGATAACTACCTATGATAGAAAAAATCGTGGTGGCATTTTAACACGCTCCACCAGAACCCACATGAGTAAATTTGACTTTTAATGTACCAGAGCACAGGATATATTGAAATCCTACTACGATAAGGGTACTAAAAAGTCAAACAAGCACAGAATGAGTTATGTGCAGATTACAAAGTTACTATGTAGTTGAGAAAGTGGTATTTTAACTCTTAACATCTATCCTATTTACTTCAAAATACTGTTCATCCCCCATCACTGAGTTCAGTGACACCTGCTTCCTAGTAAGTACATCAGATTTCAGTTTAAATGCATTTCTGCTGGTAACTGTGCTGGTTTCACAAAAAGAAAAGGTGTAACAAGTGACTGCAACTATTAAAATGCTGCAAGCAAAGTTTTTAATAACAAGCTCTATAACTTCAAAGAGTAGAAAATACTTAATTCTAAATTTCTTTCCAAAATATAGTAAACACTTGCCATTCAGCAAGACTATTCAGACAATTTATTTTTCTTTTTTTGTATCGTGCATGAGGATGTAGAGTTCCAAAATGGGCTGGGGGGGGGGCAATCTTCCCACCCCAAGTATGCAAGGAAGTGCTGGCTTTAAAAAGAACTGAAGAGTTCCACATCTTCCCATAACATACAACAGGCTGTTCAAGGAAAGTAACCATGGGCAATGCTCAAAGAGAAGGAATCTAGCCGGTAAGGAAAGGCATAGTACATCAAACAGAATGCAAGCAATTTTCTGTGATATATTTAAATGTATATTCAAAATGAGTATTATGTTACTTGAAATTTTGCTGAAATCTCTGAGTTAGGAAAGAACTGGTATAGAATGGCTTAAATGGGCAAGCCTGCAACCAGCCCCCTTTTAGAATTTAGGGGAAGGTAACTGTTTAAAAAGTGACAGCTGAAAAACAGCAGCTTGGGATATGACAGCAGTACACTGGCTAAAACTCAGGACTACAGAGTGGTTTAATCTAGGGAATTAGAGAAAGCTTGTACTAGTGTTGGACGAGAGAAGTTAAGGATATGTTAGAGGTCCGAGACAGGATACAATTAATCTAAATGGTTGTGATGTATGTATGAAGCAGCATCAGGGTAGTCTGAATCAATGCACTCATTCAGAATACTACAACAATTTAGAATACTCAAAACAGTATCATTCTTAAACAATTAATAAACATTTCTGGTCAATAATAAAAGAGAAGGAAGGAAGATATGTCTTGAGAAAACCAAGAGCATACATGACTCCATTTCGTATGTCTGAAATGGTAGTAAAAAAAAGTAAAGCTAAAGGTCCCCTGTGCAAGCACCGGGTCATTCCTGACGTCGCATCCCGACGTTTCCTAGGCAGACTTTGTTTGCGGGGTGGTTTGCCAGTGCCTTCCCCAGTCATCTTCCCTTTACCCCCATCAAGCTGGGTACTCATTTTACCAAGCTCGGAAGGATGGAAGGCTGAGTCAACCTTGAGCCGGCTATCTGAAACCGACTTCCGTCAGGATCGAACTCAGGTCATAAGCAGAGCTTGGACTGCAGTACTGCAGCTTACCACTCTGCGCCATGGGGCTCCTCTGAAATGGTAGTAGTGAGAAGTAAAAGGATGCAAAATGATATATTGTTCAATGTGGTGAAAGATTCCTCCTGGTTTTTTTATAAAAGCATACAGTACAGCTAGGAAAAGTTGAGGGCAGCAGGAAAAGAGGAAGACCCAACAAGAGATGGATTGACTCAATAAAGGAAGCCACGGCCTCCAATTTGCAGGATCTGAGCAGGGCTGTCAAAGATAGGACATTTTGGAGAACTTTCATTCATAGGGTCGCCATGAGTCAGAAGCAACTTGACGGCACTTAACACACACACACACACACACACACACAGTACAGCTAAAAAATACAATGCAACCTATTCAGTGTTGAAAATGACTGAGAACGCTGCACTTGAAAAACCAGTACACTGAAATATGCTTCATTAGAATCAACTGAACTTTTTTCAAAGTAATTGTGCTTAGGTTGCCAGTATAAACATTTAAATTAAGTTATGGGAAAGTTGCAAAAATGTTTTTAAAAGGTTTAGGCACAAATGTCGGCAGAAAATGGGATGGAGTAGGAATACTATTATTGGTACAGCACAATCCTGACAAATGATCTGCTTTAAAGTCGAAAATACACTGTTTCACAAGACATAAGATTGTAGATTGGATTGAAAGATCCTTCAACCATTTAGAAATAGTTCCACTTGCTAAATGTGGATGTCACAATCTCCCTGTCCCTTGCCATACCACTAATTCCCTAACAGAGGGTACAAAATCCTGTAACTCAGGTGCAGGCAGTGTTTCTACTTGCAAAAACAGATCTTTGAATCCAAGCCAATATTTGCCAAGGCTGATGTTTGAATGAAGAATTAATTTACGCACAACATCCAAGCTACCTCCTTAAGCAGGCTATTGTCTTCAGCAATCCAAAATACTGGACCTACTCTTCATTTTCTACCACAACATTTGGAGAACACACACAAAAACCATTGCTATTCCACTTTTATATCACAGCAGTACGTACCAGTGTCAATTTCAGGTGTGGCACGCAGACAATTATTACAGTACTAAAGGTGATCTATATTAGTAATTTAAAGAATTCAATGCTTTCTTATGTCCTACATGTGTAATACTTAACTGGAACACACAGAAATTTCCATCTTAGTTCCAGAGAAAAAGCTACACTGTAAGAGTATACAAAGTGTCAGGGATGGCCAAGACTGCCATCCTCATCTTATTCCACTCTTTGGCAAACAGCATGTGAAATGTCTTGTTTTTGGCCAGCCATGTTTGCACAGCCCTCTGCCTACATGAACACAGCCCAAGGCACACTAACTTCCAACTCCTCCCCAGAACAAGATTCACTGAAAACATACAAAATTTGGCAGGCCAGATGTTGTTGCTGTATAGACTTCCACGTTTACACAGAACTCAAGTCATTCAATGTAACATGACACATTTTACTGCCCCTGTATAAACATATATTCAACCGTAATCTCATAATCACAGAACAAAGCTGCAACATATGCCATTTAATCCTAAATGTGCATGAAGTAGGTGAGGTTTATTTTTGAGTAAGCATACAAGGACTGGGCTGTAAATCAGATCTGCAGCAACCATTCTCTCGCAACAGAATCTTCCCTGCATTAGAAGTCACATTTGTATACCAACTAAGAGTGTGCAATGCGATACTGCTGAATGATAAGATGCCCAATATTTCGCGATCAACCACATTCAATATTGTGAAATGCACTCCCAATATTTCCCAATTCTGATATTTCACCCCCAATAAATATAAAAATATCTCTAATTGGGAAGGGGGCCTTTAAACCTTAAAGGGCCACTGTTTGAATGGGTGACAGGAAAGTTTAAATGCCCCACGTAACACAGACCAGTTGGGGTGTACTACTTCCTCCTTCCCTGCTGCTGCTTGCTGCCTGCAAGCTCTTTAAAAATCATTTAATCTAATTTCGTAATCCTGGAAAGGGCAACATTCAGGTTTTCTCCCCTCTACATACAACTTTCCAATTCAATATCAGTACTCCCCATATTTAATGAAAACAATAATCATGCCCTTCCTAGCATGGAATAAAAACAATTTTTGAAGTGGACACCCCTACCACCAATCCCCTTACAGCCATTATACCCTTATCAATCAGTGCCATAACCAAAGAGCAGCATACAAAAAAAAAAAAAGGTTTCCATGAAGGAGTGCCCAGTTCAGAAAATAGCTGAACTAGTTTTGACAGATTTTCAAGACTGTTGTCTCTTTCCCAATAATGGGTACAAAGACCTTGTGTCAGATTTCAGTTATGGCTGCTCAAAGTAACCCTGCAAGTTGCTCCATAGGAGAATAAAAGCAAACAATTAAAAGTAATACCAATTTCTTACCTAACACGCCACACGTTACAGGCACTGCATTTTCCTGTGCGTTGATTGAGGATGACTGAAAACTCAACTTCATCACCAGCCTGCAGTTCCACACCATCCTGAACTTCTTTCACATGAAAAAAGAGCTTTTTGCTGTCGCCTACTTCATAGTTTATGAAACCAAACTGCAAGAACAATGGGAAATGCCTTATCAAATTAAGATGTACAATTTAAGGCACTAAAGGTTTCCATACGTAGGGCCGAAAGGAACTGTTTATAGCACACAATTTCTTATCAGTAGAACACAGTTTGTAGCCTTCATGATTTTAAAAACACATTAGTTCTTTGTCGTACTGCAACTCAAAGAAATTTGGAACAGGATTCTAGGAGCCTGTGATTGTTTCATTCTTCCACATGCAAGAACTTCAACACCTTTACACCCCAAAGGTACAAGTTCTGTGGACCCCTAAATAAACACAAACTCACACCATACATAATGTTCTATGGATACATAGCTAATGCCCTTATATCTACAAACATATAAATTGTGGAATGACAACATTCAGCCTTACTGGAAGTTAATTTTCTTCCTTAAGAGGTCAGGTACATGGAATGAAACCAAGCTAGGCTTCTACCTGTACAGAAGCACCTTAATACCAATGCTGTGTGTGTTATATGCCATCAAGTTGCTTCTGACTTACAGTGACCCTATGAATTAGTGTCCTTCAAAATGTCCTATCCTTTACAGCCTTGCTCAGGTCTTGCAGAATGAGGGCTGCGGCTTCCTCTATTGAGTCAATCCACCTCCTGTTGGGTCATCCTCTTTTCCTACTGCCTTCAACTTTTCCTAGCATTATTGTCTTTGTCTTCTCATTATGTGACCAAAGTACAATAGCCTCAGTTTAGCCATTTAGCTTCTAGGTACAATTCAAGCTTGATTTGATCTAGAACCCACTTAGTTGTCTTTTTGGTGGTCTATGGTATCCATATCCTGACCTGGATAGCCCAGGCTAGCCCAATCTCATCAGATCTCGGATACTAAGCAGGGTTGGCCTTGGTCAGGATTTGGATGGAACCACCAAGGAATACCAGGATTGCTATGCAGAGGCAGGCAATGGCAAACCACCTCTAAACATCTCCTGCTTTGAAAACCCTACAGTGTTGCCATAAGTCAGCTGCAACTTGATGACTAAAAAAAAAAAAGACCTGTAAAACTTTCTTCTAAGGCCATATTTCAAATTAACCATTTTTATTCTTGCCAGCTTCCTTCATTGTACAGCTTTTACATCTGTACATAGTAATGGGGAATACCACAGTACGAATTATCTTGATCTTGGTCTTTCAGCAATACATCCTTACACTTAAGGATCTTTTCTAGTTCCTTCATGGCTGCCCTTCTAAGTCTCATTCTCCTTCTGATTTCTTGGTTGCAGTCTCCCTTTTGGTTGATGACTGAGCCAGAGAACAGAAAATCTATAACAATTTCTTCACTGTCAACCTTAAAATGGCGTAATTCCTCAGTAGTCACTAGTAGTACCAATACTACATAATGTTATATTTAATTTATGGCACTTCCTGTTACACAATACCAGGTACCAGACACTGGGAGAAAAGCTGTTGCCAGCCAGAGTTTGCAATGCTAAAGCTAGATGGTATGACTATATTAGCTTAATGTCTACACTGAAGGTAGCCTTAAGGCAGAAACAGTGAAGCCCATAACCATAAAGACATATCTAAAACAAATCAATACAGAAAGAAAGTGAAAGGCATGGAAGTATTAGGATTTCCCCATAATTACAAGGCAAGCAATATACGAAGATTATTTTCCTTGCCCAAGAGACACAGCGTTAGAGACTTTAGGGAGATTTAGTACAGCGACATTAACTGAAACTACACTGAAGGACAGAATTACTTGCAGTCCAGCTAAATTACCTGTTTACCATTATTTTCCATCTCTCCATGAACTTTTACAGTGTTGATCAGAAAATACAAATTAGTGGTGTTGGACAAAGTAAAATAGCTTTTCATAGTTCATTATGTTTGTTCCTTACATATCTTAGGCTCGTAACACATCAGAATTGTTTCCATGCTACTTGCCCCCACAATGTTATCCTGCTAACATTTTAAAAATTTTTGCATACAATACCTGCTCTTCCTATCTGGGAATCTGAATGATCATGCATGTGGATCTAAGGCAGTGGACTTGGTAATGCTTTCCAGAATTAAACAGAAAGCTTTCCTTCTACAGCCAGCTCCAATTCATTCTGATATGCAGAATAACTGGCCATTAAAAGAGACTGATGGCAACAAAACCCTTAGAGTGAAGCCTTCATCAATATTTGGTCTCCTTACTTTTTTAATTTTGCATTTCGAAACACTGCCCAGGAGCCTAATCTGACACTGGAAAAAATGCTTGGTCACACTACTTTGAACCTGGCATTCTGAAAATCCTTTATTCTTTCAGGTATAAAGTTTAAATTCCACCGGCAGAGCATTAATGCAGTAAATATGAAGTGTCTTAAGGAGCCAACTACTGACCTGATCTTTCACACATTCCACCGTGGCCCTGCGGAAAGGTGTAATGTTGCAAGCCATTGTTTGTGCATTCTGACCAAGGACACAAAGTTGGAACTTTACAGTCTCTCCTTTTTGCAGACAGTCACTTTTGTTTGCCATACCAACAATTCCAAAGGGATAGACATCAGTTTTCATTTCCCCTAGAGAAGGGAGCACAAGGGAAAGATGTGTTGTCATTAAGAGTTCAGAATTAACAGCTTTTGTATACATTTTGTACTTTCTGCCCTAACAGGACAGAAAAGCAGGATATAAATATTAAGTATATTAAGTATCAGCTTACTGGTTTATCAAAATGCAAGGCTCATTTCAGCCAATATTTCTAGGCAGGAAAATCAGTAAGGTACCAAACCACTTAATTAAATGGACCAATAAACTACTAAAAAAACTAAACATCATTCACCTTCTTCCATGACTTCAATCATTCCCTGGTATTCAGTCTGAGTGGGATCTACACTCCTGAGAGGGCGAATTACTTTACCCGTGTAAACAGTCGGATCAGCTTCATCTGTGATGCCATTCACTACAAAATGAAGTAACACACATTACAAACTTTCATCAGGAAACTTGCATATAGAAGTTAGAGTATTACTCTAACAGGTTGGATCACATAGAACCAGACAAAGCAAATATGTGGAAAGATTTTGTCATCTCCCCTATTCCATTCAAAAGGAATGTTGTGGAACGCTAGATGGGAAGAAAGGATGAATTCCCTACAAACCACAAGTTATCTTCATGAGAGGGGGAAGTGGTATAGAAAGAAAGGAAAAGTGGAGTATGCAGTACTCAACTTACATGGCAAACAGCAGCCATTTCCATATTTCCATGATTCTTTTTTTGAAGATCATTCAATAGCAACTTTTGTCAGCAACTCTTTTCCTACCCCCTCACCCAGACCTCATATTTCTAACTTCCATTCAAATGTTGCTATAGTGGCTGATTTATTGTGAAGTAATAGCATAATTCGTTCAACATGTTAAGAACTTGTGGTTAAGGTTTTGATAAAGTAATTGTTCACTCTGAAAACCTATGCATTCCATCTGATTCCCAAATTACAAAGCTACCTCAGATTCCCTGGACTGAAAATGATGGGGAACTATCTGATCCTGGATTTAGCCCAAAGTAGCTGAAGTTAAGAGGAAATCAACTCATACAAATGTGAAACTTCGCCCTATTTATAATAAAGATTTGTAATGGAAAAGTGACAAGGGCAGTTTAGATGAGGCCATAAAAGACAGGCCTGTGTGCTCTGAAGGAGCTGGATATCTGCCCACATAGTATTTTTATTCTACCAAGCAACCATTGTGTTGGATGCAACATTTGCACAGGATTCATAGTTTTTCATCCCATGATAATTCCAGGGAAGAACTGTGAGGATCAGGCCTCTGCACACTGGCTTTCACATATATACAGCCTATGCAAACATTATATCAACCTTACAGGTTGCCAGAGTAGCCTGAGGTAGGACATGCAAACTCGACGAACAAGGACAATTCTTCTGCCCCACTATACATAGGTTCTACCCAGCTAGAAGTCTGCTTGACTAATACTACAGAAGATAGTTCTAAACTATGGGGTATTCTTCACGGTGGATTTTGCTTCCGTTTCGAATCGGAGCAAATAATAAACTGATTTAAATAGCTTTTTCATGGCAGTGCAGATTCTCCCCACATCCCAATTTTTCACGGGAGAAACAGCGCACTTCTCTGCGCTGCTTACGTCTGCTGCCGCTCATGACTCACCGCTCCAAATCCGCCTAATCCCGCCCACTCTTCCCATGATCCTGTGTGTGTGTGTTTGGGGGGGGGGCGTCCCGAGAGCAGCAAATCCAAGCCAAAACTCCCGTCACCCTTCTGAAGAGGGGCAGCCAGTCTGCTCTGGGTCTCCCTCCAGCCGGTGTGATCCTATGTGTGTGTGTGGGGGGGAGACCATGAGAGCAGCAAATCCAAGCCAAAACTCCCGTCACCCTTCTGAAGAGAGGCAGCCAGTCTGCTCTGGGTCTCCCTCCAGCCGGTGCGATCCTATGTGTGTGTGTGTTGGGGAGGGGCATCCTGAGAGCGGCAAATCCAAGCCAAAACCCCCATCACCCTTCTGAAGAGGGGCAGCCAGTCTGCTTTGGGTCTCCCTCCTGTCGGTGCGATCCTATGTGTGTGTGTGTGTGTGTTGGGGAGGGGCATCCTGAGAGCGGCAAATCCAAGCCAAAACCCCCATCACCCTTCTGAAGAGGGGCAGCCAGTCTGCTTTGGGTCTCCCTCCTGCCGGTGCGATCCTATGTGTGTGTGTGTGTTGGGGAGGGGCATCCTGAGAGCGGGAAATCCAAGCCAAAATCCCCATCACCCTTCTGAAGAGGGGCAGCCAGTCTGCTCTGGGTCTCCCTCCAGACGGTGCGATCCTATGTGTGTGTGTGTTGGGGGGGCATCCTAAAAGCGGCAAATCCAAGCCAAAACCCCCATCACCCTTCTGAAGAGGGGCAGCCAGTCTGCTTTGGGTCTCCCTCCTGCCGGTGCGATGCTGTTAGAGTGGCAACTCCCCCAGCCAATCACCGTTCTTGGGGGAGGAGAAAGGAGACGTCCCGGGGAGCGAAGCAAACATTTCTTCATGGGCATCCGAGCAACAAAATGCTCTTTTACTGGAAAGTACGGCTCAGAAGTGGTTTGGATTGCCTCTCTTTTAAACCGGCTTATTTTGCTCAGTGGGGGAAAACACGGCTCTGCAGTGAATAACCAAAATTTGCCTCCGACGCAAAACAGCGTCGAAACAGCACCAAATCTCCATGAAGAATACCCCTATGTGAAAGTCCACTCACTGGGGGAGAAGAGTCTAATTCCCCAATAATTGTACTACAAGGTAAAAGTAACACTACAGTTTTTTATTTCTTCTGGAGAGTAAATATCACTGTATGTCCAGATAAACATACGTGTTTGCATTTTTTTGCACTCGTGTAGATCCCCCCCTCAAAATGGTGAGAATTTAAGCATATCAAGAGTTCTGATTGAGGAGCTCCTTGCAATCTGGGTAATATTTATCCCTTCTTTCTTAGACAAAAAAGAGCTTCAACACAGAATTTGTCCCAGCAATAACCACATCTGCCTTACTTGTTTTGTACTTTGAGTCTGATCTCATGGCAACAGTTAAATTCCAAAAGGCACAAAAATAAGCAGACAGCTAATATGAATGCCTAATATCATGTGACCAGAAAACTCTACAGTATCTTATTCCATTAAATGGCTTCTTTAATTTAAGAGTGCTTAGACTGTTAAAATTCCATTGGTTTGTCAGAGGACTTTTAAAAAAAAATAATGGATTAAATTCCTTTCTTGAATTAACATTGTTACAATGTCTGGTAAAATCTGTTTAGTGCAGCTGTCAATATTGAAACACTATCCTAAACTGAAGCCTCTGACCCAAAGATGCCATGATTTAGTGATACGTATTGTTACATGTGTGGCTGGATATTGCTGACCTGCTAACATGCCTGGTATTGGAGGCATTAGATTGGATCAGTGATAACCAACACCACTGCTTTCTTCACAACTCCCAAATCCAGCACCACCAAACACAATAACACTGGATTTGAGAACCCTATCGGGAAGACAGGAACAACAGGGGAGGAGCTTTACAGTTTTCTAACCAGTTTTGAGAAATTTTCTATTTCATTCAGTTATGCTTAGGTATGTGTGTTTGCCTAGCAATTGGTGTGTACTTTATGAAATACAAATCTGTAATAAATGAAATAAAGGATAATTGCTTCAGTTTGAATGATAGCTACAGTAAGAGGTGACATTAAAGACATTAATCTCTGCAATACCAATGCTAACAGAATTTTACTCCCCTTCAGAAGCATTTTCCCTGAAAATGTCAATGTAATCTATTAAACATACACTTTCTAAATGGAATTCCTTCAACTTGTTATTTGTAATCCAAATAAATACATCTGTGTTACGTGTAAAAAGATTTGCATTTGTAACCTCAACTTTTATTTTAGCCAATAAAGTTACACTGTCCTCCCTTGAAACACTTGCTTAAATAGAAACCAAACATGTATTTTTTTGGACAAAACCTGTTCTTGCACACCTTCCGTTCCCAGCTCACTACATAACAATTGTAGCACTGTAAAGACAAAATCAAATATGCTGTCAACAGCCACCACTTTTGTTTGTACTACAACTAAGGCAGCATTATTCATACGACATGCTGAACTGAAATGTTTTGTTTGAACCTATCTGGAGATGATCCTTTTATACTATTTCAAAAGGCACTTCTAGTCTCTTCCTGGAAGTTATAATTTCCTTTCAGACTAATTATTTTGGGTAAGAAATTATCACTTTCCTAGTACATTATACAGTTTAAGCCATAAACCAACATCCACTCAATTGTTATCACTATCGCATTCCCTGAAGATTACTTCTGGGCTTAAAAGAAAAGCTTGACTTTACCTGTATGAGTCTTGTTCACTTTCTCTGCACTGACTTTGTTTCCTTTGCCTTTTGATAAACTGTATTCAACCATATCTCCAAGTTCCAGGCTATCGATATCACCACAAAATTCACTGCACACAGAGAAAAAAATCTTCAGGATACATGAATGTGACTGAATGATTTCCCTTCAGCAATAGGAACCATTAAGACATTAACACTTCAACAAGCAAATTGCTAATATAAACAGAATGATCTTGACAAATCTTTTTTCAAAGGTTCAAAACAGAGTACAGAAGGCCATTGTAAGCAACCAGCTTTATTTTGTGATTTACAAAACCAGTTTAACCATCATATGAAGCAGCCCCACATCCACAGTGCCCCGCAAATGCATTTTCTGTGAGAACCCTTTTCCTACGTTAGATGGTTAACAGGAACAGATCATTTGTATTAACTATTTGCACAAATTAGGGCCAGGTCAGTGTTAAGAGGATGATGCTCAAGGAACTGTATGTTTAAATAAAAATGCCTAAATGCCATATTTAATTCATTAATCAAATTCACCTGAGTTCTTCATCTAGATGTATTATATATTTGTCACTATTAAGGTGTACACTGGAGCAATATTGTTGCATACAATACTGCTGTTCCAACTACGAAGTGCTTCCACATAAGTATCGTTGCCTCAGAAAGCCAGTCTGCTTGTAATGCTGCAAACATACCCAATTATGACTTCTACTATTAACATCAGAAGTCTACATAAAAGCATGGTATCAAATTCTAAACTGGGCCCTTTAAAGTGAGTTAAAAAAATATCTACACAATGGACCAGAGGGGATTTCTCTCCACCTATTAGAGGGAAGCCCAGTTTTATAGAAAAAACTGAAATCTTTTAAAATGATTTGGGTTAAAAATCCCAAAATAACCAAAGCAGCATTTGTAGCTTTAAAAGATTAATGTCCACTGAGATCTTGCAAGACTCCATTCTGAGATCTCAGTGTGCAAGACAACCACAGTATTGCCAAGCTTTTAAAATCTGTTCTTCTGTCAGTCAAAACATGGGGAGGGGGACTGAAAAAGGGAGTTAGATGAATGGGAGAGAAGAAAAGGGCTGTGAGAAGGAGAGAAAACAAGACTGAGTGGGTAGATAAAGGAAAATTTGTTGATGAGAAGGCAGCAGGTAAAGGGAACAGCTATGGGGCTGCTCATGTAAGAAAAAGAAAATAGCGTGGAGAGGAGGATACATGGGGAAACAATTCTTTGTGGGTCCCTTTTATTTTTATTATAATCCTAAATAAGCATTTTGTAAGAAAAAGCTCTTAAGTTCTCTCTTGTTAAGGCTTAAGGGCAACCTTATATCAGCAAAGTCATACCAGTTAGCATCAAGATCTAAATTTATTTTACCTTCTTCCCCACCCAATCAATCTGTTCCACAGCAGAAAGTGCAAAAAAAATTGCATACAACAATCTAGATGCTGGGACACTAACCCAACACTAACATTAGAAAGGGGACCCCTCTAAAACCCACACACAGAGAAATGCCATTAGATTAGAACATGGAAAGAGCTTTTCCTGCATCAGGCTGTGATGGTGGGCAACTGGAGGAGCAGCCATACCCACAAATACTATGGGAATTCAATTAGGACTCTGTAAAAGAGAGGAATAAGCTAACAAGGGTAGCAAGGCTCCACTTTTCTCAGGATACTATCCAATCTCCCCTTGGAATTTTGTAACCTTCCAGATATTTCAGACAACTCGGGAAGGGAGGTTCATGCCACAGTTTTGAGTTCACACTTGAACCAAAGTACTGAGGCTCTATGTAATGACTGCTTCACACCACATGTAGAGCGGCTCACCACTTAGATCTCCTTCCACTGTAAAGAAGGATCTTCAAGACTGCCAGTAGTCACTGGGAGCCTCAAACAGTAGCGCAGGGATTCCAGTGACCAGCAAAGTACATAGAAACTGTTTCAACTGATCTCGTTATGGCTGGTGCAGTGTGCAGAGCAGCTCTTAAATGCAGTCACTTGCCTGTAATGGAAGAAGATCTCCTTATCGTGATTGGCTGTTTCAATAAATCCAAAGTTATCCTTTAAAGTTGCCACATATCCCAAAAGCCTTTTTGAGCTGTAGTTCCTACCAAGCATTCTGACAGATGTGGCTGTCTGTAACCCAGTTCTCTTCACTTCACAGACAGTGAACTCAACCTGCATGGGAAGAATACATGTTAGAACAGCTGAACTAGGGAACCTTTTAGCAGGGTTAGAGATTACATACAGCTTTGGAAGTAGTTTAACTATATTGTTCACTCACTGAAGTTACCATAACTTTGACAGAACTGAATCTCTTCTGAATGCCCCTTATTTGTCACCCTACCCCCTACCTTCTTACGCCAATAAGTTCCTATACATTGTGCTGAAAAATTTAGAAGGCAATAATGCAGACATAGTAAATCGTAATTTAGTAGAGATCGCATTTTTCTACTAAGTAGGTCCTATTACTATGAGAATACTTCTAAAAAGCTGCAATATGCCAGATATTATGAATAGTTGTATTGCCTTATCTCCTATTTGTGGAGAAGTAGATCCTTCCACATCCTTGGCCTGATAGGGAACGGTCAGCTTCACACCACAGTCATCATAAGCAATTATTCCCTCTTCAGCTTCCTAAAAGAAACATAAGAAGTGACGCTAATCAACATCCAACCGATGTTGGTCTGGTGGTTAATACAACTATGGCACAGTAGCTGGAACTGCAAATACAGCTTATTCATTAGCAAGAAAATACAGCTTATTCATTAGCAAGAAAATTATCCTAGCCTTTTCAGTTTGTGGATTCCACCTGTTTACGCACAGTGTATCATATACCGTAAGAGTCCCTGCAACAATTTTACAATATAAGTGCTTCAAACAAACATACTGTACTTTTTCAGCTTACGATAATACAGGAAGTTGATCGACTCCTAATAACTTATGACCCATTTGCAAGTATGAATTACCTAGCACCCCATGTACAGTGACACTGCTAGCGTTGGGGCTTTTCATTAATCCTAATTAAAAGAAGATTTCAAGTGGGTTTTCTGAAACAGGTATTCCCTTATTTCAAGTATCTAACTGAAGTATCTTTTAAAAAGGTATTTTAAATGGTTCACTAGCTTTTGAAATTCCATTACCATGCAGGAAAAGAGTAAGAGACTCTTGACCAGTCTTTACTTGGTGCTTCGGAGTGACTTATAAACAAGGGCTCCCTGGTAAGGACTTTGATTGCTCATTTAATGCAAAATCTGTACACACACACCACCAACACTTGACACACTGCATATGGCATATACTTGTTGAAATCCACTATTTTCAGATTTGCCTGTCTAAAAGGAATGTTTGAGCATATTGACAAAGGATGCTCCTAGTTCCATCCCAGGAATTATAATGAGCATTCATAAGCAGCCTCCCTTCAGTCTGATGCATGCATGTGGTTTGGTATTAAGGTATTGTGCTTCACCCTTCTACCAATTTATTTTCATGCAGCTTCTAGAGGTGCAACCAAAGTGAACATCCTTTAAAAGCCACTAAGAACACAGTCACCCAAGCCTCGTTAGATGCTGATGGTTTAGTTTACTTTGACATGAGGGGTATTTGAACAATATTTTAGGGCTTTAAATTTAAACTCAGTGCATCATCATGCACCCAGTTGCCAAGTATCTACAACTAGTTGTGTGTACTCTCGACAAACTTGCCTGAGGTGAGACTACATGAATCAGCTATCAAGCACCCCAGTTTTTTCTTGCTCAACACTAGTGTCAATATTTTCGTAAGTAAGATGCAACAGACTATCCAGAATATGCTTTTGGGGGAGGGGGGAAAGCTAATTGTTCCAACCCTGGAATTCTGTGCCTACAAGATGCAAATCAAGATGTATCACGTGCTGAACCTCGTCCTCCAACAAGCAATATATTTATTTAGAGCATTTACACGCCGCCAAAGTGGCAAACAAGGCATGAAAACATTAGAAGCATTTAAAATATAAAATATTTAATAAGAATAAAAACATACAAACGCAACCAAATGGGTTGGTTGTCTGATACTTCAAGAAAATTACTATTTGCCCTGAGGAGGCGAAAAGCCCCAAAGCAATTATTACCTTCTCTTTGCCTTTGTTTGGACTAGTAGATTTGGCAGAAGTGGCTTCCTTTTCTATAGTGCCCACAAAACGATGATCTGATTGGGTATGAAATGAAACAGTACCCTTGGGAAGTTTTTTAATTCTTATAGCATGATTTCTTTGAGCAGACAGCATGTCCTGGAAGAAAAAAGGCCAAGAAAATGTTACACAAAGTACCATAAAAATGGGGCCCCAAACTCTGGAAAAAATCGAAGTTTTGCTTACAGGAACCACTGTGAACTCTACTTCATCTGAAATGTGGAGCTGATTGCCATCTAGAATTTCACTGAAGTGAAAGAACATGCGGGCATCTCTATCAACACATTTAATGAAACCAAAGCCATCTCTCATTGCTGCAATCACACCCTGTGGACATAAGACATGGGTTATTTCAGTTAGTGAAGCATTTGTAGAAAATCTCTCTCTCTCTCTCTCTCTCTCTCTCTCTCTCTCTATATATATATATATATATATACACACACACACACACACACACACACACACAGTAATTACTGTTGGCTACCAAGCAAGTCTCCCTTGATTCAGAAGACAATTTCATTAGATTCTCAGAATTTAGTCCTCCCAACTTCTGAGGAACTAAGAAGGTTAGTCAGCTCCCTATACAGTGAATCAATGCATCAACACAACATTCTTCAGATCAGGCCAGGATTGCCATCTACTTAGATTAGCTCAGCCTTGCAAATTAAGCCCACAAAAAATTACAGGTCCACATTTTTTTTAAACAAGTCCAACTGTCTACAAATTACTGTGGTAGCCATTGTCACCCAAAAGTAAAAAAGAACCACCACAAACCATTACAAATTTCCAGAATGCTCCCATATAAATCATCAGATCAGAAGCTGCCTTTAACACCTACAGTAATCTGGTACTTGGGATATTTGTATAATGCAACTGCATGATGAACAAGGCTACAACTTATTTCTTTAAGAATTAACTTGCTACATCTTCTGCTGAATATGCATCCACTCTATTCATGTTAACAGCCCATAAGCCATACACCAAGAAAAAATTTAAGAAATGGAAATGGCAAAGAAAAAATTTGCCACAGCAACTGTAAAGGTAAAGGTCCCCTGTGTAAGCACCGGGTCATTCCTGACCCATGGGGTGATGTCACATCCCGACGTTTCCAAGGCAGACTTTTGTTTACGGGGTGGTTTGCCAGTGCCTTCCCCAGTCATCTTTCCCTTTACCCCCAGCAAGCCGGGTACTCATTTTACCGACCTCGGAAGGATGGAAGGCTGAGTCAACCTTGAGCCGGCTACCTGAAACCAACTTCCGTTGGGATTGAACTCAGGTCGTGAGCAGAGCTTTTGACTGCAGTACTGTAGCTTACTACTCTGTGCCACAGGGCTCTTGTACAACTGTACATGCTTTTAAAAACTGTACAGCAACTGTAAATGCTTTTAAAAAGCCACTCAGAAACAATGGGTATCAGAAGTGGCTGAATATTTTAACAGCCATTTTGCAAAAAACTTTTCCCTGGCAACAGTGTGTTTGGAACAATAAAAGAAAACATGCAATAATGAAATAACTACTGACAAGGAGCAATCACAAAAACATTGTTCTGCAGCAATCCCAGCAAGATACCATCTTAATTTAGGATATCATCAGCATATACATTTAGGATGAGAATTCAAAGTATTTGATTCCCAGATGGATTGGGGAAAATGTTCGTCTGGCATCTTGGATTAATAGGCTCCAGTCTTAATAATTAAGAAGTGTTTTTACACAATACTCTTTCCTGCTGAAAATGCATCACTGCTTCATGGCAGTACAATTATTCTCAAAGCCAAGGGAACTGCAGTGTGCTGAACATTCAAAATAATTCCCACTACCTCATTCATCGCTACAGGAATCTGACACCCTAGGCTTAGCTGCAGTCCAAGCAAAGCAAAAAATATGTGACTATAATACCACGCATAGAAGTCATATTCCACTCCCATCTCTCTACAGAGAACGCTTAATGCTTACCATTTCTCTAGCCTCACTAGTAAACTGGAAAGTATTGGGAAGAACTTCAATATTAGTGGCTCGTTCCAACTTGTCACGCCGATCCGTTGAAATGTTGAATCTCACGTGGTCACCTTCTAGCAGTGTCACCTTTGATTTTGTATCTTTATCTCCAAAGGGAAGTTCTTTAGGAATCACAAAGTCAACTTTTATACGCCCAGGCAGTGGGTCATTCTGATCACAGGATTTTTAAAAAAGAGAGAGAGAGTTGAAATTAGAACAAGGTGAGAACCAAAGAAACAACACAGTGCTGCAGAGGACTGCACCCACAATGGAAAAGGCCACAGAGCGAATGGAAGAAAAGCTTAGGATTGAAGGCATTACCTTGCCCATGTGAATAGTTTCTCCAAATTTTCTTTACTCAGTACCATTTGTCACAATGTTTAAAATCAAACCACACTAGGTGTAAAAAGCCAAAAATTGAATAAGCTGCACAATTACCTGATTTTTGTTGGGTACTTTTGGAATTACTTTGGTTACTGTTCCCTCAAAATGTTCAATGCTGATATCTTCAAAAATAACAGTTCCTTGAGGCAAAAGTCTTACTTCGGTTGCAACTTCTTTACCCTATAAGACAAGGCAGGTATTCAGCTATGTGGAAGCTGTATGTCACGTACAGTCAAAAAACTAATAAGATATTTAAGGCTGCTTCCAAAGCCATTAACCTAGAATTTAGATTTTAAAGAATTTGGCCTTACATTTCTGTCTCTGATTGTGAACTCCACATCATCACCAGGCTGTAAGGCTTCTAGGTCACCTTTAAATTCGCTATAGTGAAAGAATATCTCCTTTACAACATCACCCCTTTCAATGAATCCAAAGGCTTCCTAAGAGAAGGACACAAATATTTAGCAAGACATTATCTTGGCACAGCACACCTAACAGATCTTAGCTAAAATGAATGTTTTAGGAGACTAGCAGTCTCCGACCTGGATTGCCAAGGCTATCTCATCAGATCTCAGCTAAGCAGGGTCAACCCTGGCTAGTATTTTGATGGGAGACCATGAAGAAATACCAAGGTTATGACTCGGAGGTAGGCAAGGGTAAGCTACCTCCAAAGAAAACCCTATGGAGTCTCCATAAGTCAGCTGTGACTTGACAGCAAAAAAAGCAGTCAAAGAGGGGGGAAAAACCCTCAGTGTTTTAAAGAAGTTCAGCAGTTTAAACCGTTCTAAGTATTTCAGGATTGGTAGAAAGAACATTGTTATCCATAATAAATGCTCACATTTTTCTGCAGGCTTTGTGCACTTTTCCCTTCTAAACCAATAAAAGGGTAATCATCAGGGGACCCTGTTACTTCACACTTAAGTGAAAGTTGCAAAGTGTTAGTTACCTTCATGGCACAAACTACTCCTTGACACCGAGCTTGTTTCTTTTTCAAAAGCATAATGTTACGAGCACTTACAGCACCAGTACTAGAAAGGGGGAAAAAAAGACAAACTTACTCCACAAGATTTCTCTCAATACCTTTGTTACAGACAACATTTTTTGAAGGGTACATATTTGGTATATACAAATCTCCTCCTGTTAAGTGATTCGTTATTTCAGAAAGGCAATGTCAGCTTATATACTTGAAAAAAAAACATCTGAAATTGCCGTGGCGTCTTTCAAATTCCCAAATAAAGAGCTAGACTGAGATTCACTATTCATCAGTCTGACGTGCTTCCCTTGCGGCCCTCCCTCAACGACTGGTCCACTGCGTCTTACAGCCCCGGCGGGCGTCAGCTTCCCAGGCTTCAGAATTGGAGCTTAGAAGTGAGGACGCTCTCCAAACCGTCTTCTCCCGGCACAGGGTGTTTTGGCTGCCGCCTAGCACACCCAAATGCCTCCTTCCTCCTCCGCTTCTGCTTTTATGGGCTTTCCTCCCCATAAACTCCCATGAGGCCCGCCCTCCGTGGGCCGTTGGGCTCAGTCCTCCCGTTCCCGCATTCGCGCTGCCGCGCCCGACCGCCCCAACCTTCCAGGGGGCGACCACTCCCTGTCCCGGCGTGGAGTCGCTCCGCTCTCGCTTGGGCTCCGTCGGCTCCCATTCTTCCCCTTCCCAGTGCTCCCGTCTTCTCCCCATTCCCCTCTTTCTCCGACGGCTCCTCCTGGGAGCCGCCTCCACCCGCGGTGGATTCCCCCTCCCCTGCTGGAATGCAGGGCCGAGTTCCAGCCTCTGCCGGGTCCCCCGGTCTCAGGGTGCCCACTGCCCGGGAAGGGGGTGTCCCTGCCTCTCCCCCAGGGCCGGTGCCGTCTGCATTGGGCCGGCACACTCCCCCCTGGGGCGCAAGGTTGGCGTTCTTGCCTCCTTCCGTTTCCCCTGCCGGCTCTGTCTCCTGCCGTGCCGCTGGCGGGCCCGCCCGCCCCCGTCCCTCCCTCCCGCCTGGTAAGTGGGGTTGCCTCCCCAGGGGTTGGGGTTCTCCCAGAGGGCCGGGTGTGGCGGTGGGGTCGAGGCGCAGTCCCGAGGGCCCGCCCCAGGCCGCGGACCTGGGGCAGTTTTGAAGAAGCATACAAATGAACTATGAACTTTAATAACTGTTCCAAACCACAGCACTTTTAGCAAGACTACTATGATTGAGAAGACAGTGAATGTTGAACAGCAAGTTTCACCTTAAAGTAGAAACACCAGTTTCTGGTAACTCTAGTTTCAGGAAAGTTTTAGTACTGAAAAGAGCATGAAATTACTACACAGTAAGTTACTTCATAATAAACGATCAACTTACTGTTTATTTGTATCAATAATAAAGTTTATTTTATCTCCAGTTTCCAGCTGAACATTTCCTTCAACATCTTCTGGGGTATAAGTTAAGTAGAAGACTTCCTGCAGGAAAAAATTGATTTAGGATTAATATTTTGCTAGCTCAAGAGAAATGATAAGATTATTTTGACTGCTGAGGTTTCGAGCTCTAGAAAGTACTGGGTATTTGTAGTATTGCGTACAGTTTTATGAAACTAAAAAAAATCAGCAATCACATTAGTGAACTTTAAACTTTTCTACTTCAACATTTTAATTAATTTAGCTCTAGTCTGAAGTCCTGAAAATATTTCAGAATTATATATTCAAGACACATCAGATTTCTTCTAATGAACTTTTGTTTAAAGATTACAAGATTAACAATTTACATTTAAACTTTTCAAAATTCAGGTACAGTTTTAGCTACCTACTCTAACAAGTATTTTAGCGTAAGTTACATGGGAGGATCAATCAAAAGTTTTAAGTAAATACATAAGTTTTACCCCATTACGTTCGTAGCATACACTCCCTGTTGGACTCTGACCCGGGGCAGCTGGAGACTTACTCTCTAAGTTGTGAGGAACAGCACACACAACCTACCAGTCAAAAAAAAATCCATTGCTAATTATTTCCAGAGGCAGCATTACGCATCACAGACTGTTAGTTATCTTCTATTATACACTCAGGGATGCAGTTTACAGGTAACCCACAACAGTACGCCATGCTGCAAAGGTTAAATCTTACAGAACTTATGTGAACTGTAAGAGTTGCTCTTGGTTAGGTAAAACCCCAATTTTATGTACTGCCAAAAACAAGAAAAAATTAAATTTGATTTGAGAAAAATGTGTATGTAACTAAGGAGAGGCATGCTACACTCAACTCTGCCCTTGTCTGTTTGACCACAGCAGATGCAAATGGCATGCATGGAAGAAAAAAAATAAAAACATCACATCCACTAACTTGTCCATTTATTCGCTCTTCAGGTAATGTTTCGGTTTTTATCTTCACCAGTTTAATAGCAATAGGTTTTCCAGTTCGCCGATCAGAAGAGACTTCAAATTCAACATCATCTGTAAAACAATTAGAGCCACAATAATTTTTACAGATTTCAGTTATACATAAACAGAATAGGCACTGACACACAAACATAACTTTTTTCCTTTACTTAGGCAGCACTGCTGATGACCACAACAAATAGCCTAGTTTCAAAAGTGCTTGTAAGGTGCTATTATGCCTATAAACAAACTACAGCTATTGAAAAAGGGTTCTTTGGATCTCAACCAAGAACAGACTTTGATCATGCATCAAAATGAATAGCCATGTGAAACAAGTCCATTCAGGGTGTTTCATGCTCACCTCAGCTCCTTCTGTACAGCATTTATATCCCACTCTTTCTACCATTAAGGAGCATTTTCCACACTGATGTGTCTGCTAAGGAAGTAGAAGAGTTGGTTTTTATATGCCAACTTTTTCTACCACTTAAGGATCAAACCAGCTTTCAATCACCTTTCCTTCCCCACAACAGACACCCTGTGAGGTAGGTGGGACTGAAAGAGTTGTGACTAGCCCAAGGTCAACCAGCTGGCTTCATGCGTTGGAGTGGGGAAACCAACCCAGTTCACCTGCAGCTGTACACTATGTACCATTTTTGATCTCTGTTGCAAACTAGTCTACCATCAATGAACTTACAAGGAAGCTTGTCTGATATCTCATCTCAAAGAGGAACCCCCCCAAAACACCCAAGGAACATAGCCTGAAAACTATTTTAGTACACTCCCCCAAGGCAGCACCTCAGGAACAGCACTACAGCAAGGTAACAGTTTTACGGACTACAGGTGGATGACTCTGTAGCAGGAAGAGGTGTTAAGCTTTGTAACACAAGTTAAGATAGTTCTCAGTTATAAACTCTGAGAATTCTACCGGTCCTTTAATTACCTCCTACTTTAAGTTCCTGTAGGTTGCCATTATACTGTGAACAGTGGAAGAACAGTCTTGCTTGCCGTTCTGAACACTGAATGAATCCATAGGAGGTCAGCAGTTTTTCAATAACCCCAGTTTCACGCAGTCCTGCAGAAGTACCATTGGGGTACCCGTTGTGTCCATTGTTATGGAGAAGGTTTGGATCAAAGCTCATCTGAAATCAAAAGGAAACTTGTTAACTCTTCCAAGAGCAATCCCCATTCCTTTATTAGTCTTACTCAATATAATACAGTAGAAAAGAGCAAGAGTCCAGTAGCACCTTAAAGTCATACTAGCTAGTCATTCTAGCTGTATCTGAAGAAGTGAGCTGTGGCTCACGAAAGCTCATACCCTGCCAGAAATTTTGTTGGTCTTTAAGATGCTACTGGACTCTTGCTCTTTTCTACTGCTACTGACAGACTAACACAGCTACCCATCATGATCTATCAATATAATACAGAACAAGTACTGAATGAATGCCAACAATCAAAGACTATCAAACAAGAAAGTTGGCAACTAACAGCTAATGAGACATAGGGTTTATGAGATACCTGCCAACAGCTGTAGAACTCAGCTTTAACTAACTACACATGGGTAATTCAACTTACTGTATACACGCCATAAACTCAATACAGCACTCAAGATCAGCCTAATACAGCCTGCATTTGACAACAGATGTCATCAATAAAGCAAAGCCAAAACATTATGAACAAACTTCGTCTCAAAATGACTTCCATAATTGCTTTAGTCCCAACATCACCCTTAAAATTTTACAAAATATTGGGACTACCAGGTGTCATCACTTGCCATAGTAATTGATCTTAAATGTTCCTGCAGCATCTGAAATGGATCTGTTAACTCCATTAAAAGGAGTGGAAATATTAGAGGTAAATGGCTAATGTTCAATATTCCATAGCTTTTCTATAAATAGGTAAAATAAATCAGTCTTCAAGTCTTTAATCATATGGGACTTTTACAACAATTTGGCTAACAAATAAAATCCAGCACAGTTATTATTAGGGCACCCCTCGTAATGTGTTAAAGGAACCAGTGAAAACACCATGCAAGTTCAAAACAAGGCAATGGCAAAACCATGCATTCTGAAACTATATTACACACATGCTGCAGTTTCCTGTGTATCTGTTTAAGAAAAGCAATTTTCTGCTACTCTGAACAACCACAGGGGTACAAAAATCCCAAACATAAGACACGTTAGAAACTGCCAAGTTGTATGACTTAACAGATCACCTGCCAAACTGAACTGAAATCTGATAATAAAAGCAGTCTGTATCATCAGCCACAGTAAGTTCTTGACCTACCATTCAAGAACAATGTTGCATATGAAGTTCACAGGCAGTTTGAAGACAAAAACTGCAATATTAAACTCACTAACCATGGAGTAACTCCAGATGAGCTCAACAAGAAAAGCAAGTATGCATGTATAAGTATGGACTGGAAAAGTCTTTAGAGGCTTTTTAATCAACTGGGACTTGTAAGAAGGTGATAATATAACATATTAGAAAAGTGGGAACTTTTTATCTCCAAAGTAAATCACTCCCCCTCCCCAAACCCTAAACCACCCAAAATAAACATATTACAAAGGTGGCAACATTAGAGATGCAACAATCCCTCTGGAGAGGATGCCTACAACGTTTAAGCTGGTTTGTCACAGATCATGTCATATTGCAAGTGTGTCAAGGCAAGCTTCTCTCTTAGATCGGCACTATGATTTTTTCCAAATTTAAATTTAGTTTTGCTTGTTTACACCTGTAAGCAGACAAAATAAATTCAACCAACATTTCATAAGACATAAAATTAAGTTGCAATCCCCACCCACCAGACACCACACACAAACACTGAGACATTAAGTTTCTGAAACAGATACAGGAATGCACAATCTGAGAATCCAGCAAAATTTCCAGCTGGTTCAGGTGGCATTTTAATCAGTTAACCTGTTGAGGAGATTTAATATCAGTGACATTAGAAGGGAGAACAAAAACACATAAGAGTTAACAGCTAAGATCACCATGCTGTGATGACATATCTGTTAACTGACATCCTGACTTACAGATCTTTGATAAAGGGGGGTCCTCTTCTGTTTTTTAGACCCAGATGAAGTAGAAGATGAAGAGAAAGGTAAAGGATGAGAAGGAAGGGGAGCTGCAGGAGGGGGGAGAGGATCTGATGACACAGTATAATGGTTCTCCATCTCATACAGCTGTGATAACATAGTACACAGTATAACTAGTCAATAGTTAGCACATCTTTAAAATACATCCAAGTAACTATCAAATTCCATGTCTCAAGAGACTTAGCTGGAAGTCAAAAGTAGTCAATCCAAATTTTGCATTTCATATGATTACAGCATCAATTGTATGAGAAAGCTCTATTTCTAGGACAGTAATTCCTCGCCAACAATGCTTGAAGTAGCTCACTACCAAGATCCTTGTACAAGAGTAATCATAAGGAGAGATGTCACTGGAGAAAAATACACACAGTAGACAAAGCCAATGGTTGTCATGTTATTCATGTTCTTGCACTACAACAAGAACTTGCCCAAATAAGACAGTATTAGATTTCTCTCCTTTCCCACTTTAAAGGGAGAACCTTAAGTCTGAAGAGAGTAATAGGTACTTTATTAAGAGCCAGAAAAACTGCTTCTTGTTACACAGGTTCTGTTTTTTGTAGCTGAGGCTTTGAGTAAGAGGCTCAAGGATCTATGCCCATGGCATATCCAACAAACCCTCTAGAAAGCACATTCACATACTGAGGTTTCACGAGCTCGATTTTAGGACAGCTAACCTATCTTTTGCAATACTGTAAGTCTTTGAAAGATAGCCAATCCTACCTTCGCCTTCTCATGACTTGGAGAACACAGCATACCACCTGAATTTAATGCATGATCAGTTCAAAATTTGGTCCTCAATTCAATTTAGCATCGCTTCAGCAACAGTGGCAGCAAGTTTACAGAAGGCATCAGCTCGACCACAGCTTTATTAAATACATTATGCAAACACTATTGCACAGAGTAGAACTCAACAGAAAATATGCTGCAGACTATTTATTTAAGGCGTAAATTCTATTGAATGTATTATGTCACTCTTATATTTGCAGACAGTTGCTAGTTAACTGTTGCCCCATGCCAAAACTATAATGGAGGAAAAATATCCCGTTAATGGGTAACTTTCAGTTCTTTAAGGCAAGAAGATTTTAAAGTCTTATACCCTGGAATGTTCCTGGTTTTAAATGTATGACAGTGCCTTAACTAGTGGTTCATTTAAGCCAGTGTTTACTTAGACTGACAGTGGCTTTCCAAGGTTCAGAGACAAAACTCTTGCTACCTAGCATCTTTAATTGGATATGCTGGGAATTAGACCTGGGAACCTGTACATGTAGAGTATATGCTCTACAAGAAAGGGACAGCTCCATCCCATGCTAGACTGAAAGCTCCATTTTAGACATCCTCAACTATTTTCAAACTTGACTTTGAGAAACCTGACTCAAGTTTTAGATGGTCATGACTACTGTAGCCATTTGTTTTTTATTTAGACAAGACTTCAGAATGTTTTAAGTTAACCCATACTTAAATATGCCAAACATGAGAACAGCCACCCTATTAAAGTGAAAGAACACTGTATCAGTTTAACCTGTTGAAAAATTAATCGAATAGTTATTTTCTAAACTCACTGTACCACTTTTTTGCTAATTTAGAACAGTGGTGGTAAAGTCTCAATTAAATAGTTATTAACTATAAGTCCCAGCTAAAGGTAGAGTTCCTACACACAGAACAGGAGATTCTGTTAAATACTCCCAAAGGCAGAAAACTCAGATTTTTAGAGTATGGACACCTTATGTTTTCCACAGAAGTGACAGCAGAATTTCAAAATTCTGTATGGATTGGGTTTTATTTTTAGGAACAGCTGGAGAGGTAACCAATTGCCCTGCTATAGGAACTAGGCCTGGTACAATGACCAATGAAGAGAATGATTGGGAATGAGGGGGAAGAGTGTGAAATGACTTTCAAACTGAAACTATCAAATTAGAGAGTTTTAGTCTGCTCACCGCACTCTGGTAAAGTTACAAGTTGATAAGAGGCCCCCAATTGAGCAGGTATTTCTGCTAGTAATTGGCAAACTGGCCACATATTTCTTGCTCAAAGGAGGTTGTTGCATCACACCATCTGAGCTAGCTTGGCTTTACCTTTAAGAATATTGCTAGTATGGCAAAAGAACTTACTGATTGGCCATAAGGTGATAAATTCAGTCCGACTGGAGATGCATTGCCCAGGTTGGCACTAACGTATGCAGTAGGGGGAGAAGACGGCATGGAAAATTCAACAAATTCTTTCCAGGTGCTTGCCATATTTTTACGCCTGTTTCAACTTAATTTTATAATGCTGCATATAACAAAATCAAACAAGACAACCTTGTCAATGTAAATCTGCCACTTATCCAGCGTCATCAAAAAAAGCTGCCATTTTGGCAGCCTCCTAACATTTTAGACAAGAAGGGGTTGATGTGCTAGTTAAGGAAGCATTTATTAGCTTTATTTACTTCAGAGGGGTTCTGAAATGGAGAAAGAAGCTGGCTGCTAACTGAACCCATGGTTACTATCAATTTTGCTATCCTTACAACAGCAGATAATTCACATTTAACCTACCAGCTTATGAAATGGAGACTCACTGACGGATACCAGTACTTGGGAAAAGGATATGAAGAAAGTTTGAGACCAGATTCACAATATTAGAGTAAACTGATTTTGAAAGTGAGAAACTGGAAAATAGTAGCAGAAAGCTTTGAAGAACAGCTACAAGACTGCATCCTGTTAACTCAACAAGTATAACCAACGGTAATGCTGAGATGCCGGAATAATTTAAGAGGAGTGCCATATCTACTTTGACATTCTGACCAACAGCAGTAGTACAGATTTAAACAAAACAATTTAACTGTTTTATCAAACAGTAACATTAAAACTATATGGTGCTATTAAACAGAGTACATGCACCAACCTCGCAGTGATATTCTAATATTGCACTTTCAGTAGTATTCGCCGATTCTTCGTTTCAGCACACGTTTCAAAGTTTGAAGATTGCTATTGTTAAAAAAAGAGATAGCAAGAGAAAAGTGATCTATCAAGCTAATAAGGAATAACTGGTGCTGGGCAGTTTCAGCACAGCACTGAAGAAAACAAAGACTACTAGCAGCGTTGGGACGTGCTCTTTTGAAGCTGTTGAGTAGGCACAAACTTCTTGTTTCAGATCAAGTGTTGTGTCTTCAGTGTAAAGTTTACTCTTCTTTGGTCTTGTTTTGTTGTTACGATGTGGTATGTTCCTTTCCTGATCTGAACTTGAAGCAGCAGTTTCAGGTGGTAAATTCTGTTCTGTTACACTTCATACTGGAGAAAGAGACAAACAAGGTAAGTTTAATAGGCCACAGGTTTACAGATGTACTATGGACATTTGACAGAAGAGAACCTCACCCCAATTCTGAGCAGAAGAGTTAACCTCTCACCTTAGGCTCTAGAAATGTTATTAATGCTTTAAAAATCATTTCTAGCTGTTCATGGACTATACACCAGTTAGAAGCAGTACATTCTACAGCAGTGAACAAACCTCAGTGTTCAATCTCAACTGCTGCAAATTTAGTTATTACACTAACTGTTCAATCCTGAAGAGGAGGGGAAGCTCCATAGGAGCCAGTGTGACCCTGCACTGGCATCCGTGCCACTTTACCATGGCACAAAGTGGCATGGACTCCAGTGCAGGGGCAAATATGCTAGTGCCAGGGAGTTGTGTTGGACTCCGCTGCCATGGAAAATCTGGAAGGGAAAGCCAGCATGGGGGGGGGGGGCAGCGCGGATGTCAGTCAGCTTCCAGACCCCTTTTGCCCTGGGAATGGCCCCTTCTCATTGCGACGTTGCTATGCCAGCAAAATAGCTGCCATAGCCTCGCTAACCACAATGGAGATTTTCAGGGATTTCCTAGTTTCTTTATTTTTATTCACTTCTTTTGTGGCCACGAAGCATCTGAGGAGGAGGCAGCTGCACCAATCCTGATGATGGTACATGCACCACCACCCCGCCAGGAATGGGCTGCCCATGTAAAATCTAGCCAACTTATCAAAACCACCTGTGATGGTTAAATAATAGCCAGGGGTCTGCCCAGTTTCAAATGGTTCATGTACATGTTCCAAGTACAATATTCAAAAGCATATTTATTCTACCCCAAAGGGAATTTCCTCAGTGTGACGTTTTCCTGAAAAGCAGCTGACCTCAACATTTTGATACTGACAAGCTGTAATTCAGTTTGTCTAAAATGCAGCAGCTAGGTTATTGTCGGGCAGGATATAGGGACAGTGTCACACCAGCACTGAAAGATCTGCACTGGTTACCCACTTGTTTCCAGGCACATTTCAAAGTGCTGGTTCTTATTTTTAAAGCCTAAAATGGCTTGCGGTTGTTGTACTTGAAAGACCCCCTCCAGCCCACCTGCCTCACAAGCCCTATTCTCTGTGCCCTCATCTTCACAGTTAGGCAAGCAGCAACCAGACACAGGGCTTTTTCAGCAGTGGCACCATACTTGTGGAATGCCCTTTCCCTTGATGCGTATCTGAGTTGCTTTCTTTTAGGTGTCAGCCAAAACATTTCTGTTCACCCAGACTTTTAATTGAGGGGTTGATTTTTAACATGATTTTAGTCTGAAAACTGTTATTTTAATTTGCCTGTGAACTGTCTTTATGACCTACGTTATTATACTGGATTTTATATTACTGGAATTTAATTAATATATTTTGTTGTTTGTGGAGAGGGAACATAAAAATGTTCTAAAGAAATAAATAAAACGACACTGCATAATATGAATAATCAACATAGTTACACAGGATACACAAGGCAACTACTAGGCCACAATTGGCCTCTCCATGCCAATCCCTACAATTCGCAGGCTAAAATCATATATCTCCACTCCAAGATTTAAGAGCTGAAAATATAACCATTTTTGTTTCCATCCATTTTCCAACCTAAAACTGTAGGACAAGGCCCGAGTGAAATTCATGACTTACATGTACTTTTTATATTTGATTTTTCCTCTCAGACTCTACGTACTCCAGAACTTCAAAAAGCTGTATATTCTATAGTTCAAGGGGTTGAATTAGGGTTTTCAATAGCATCATATTTATTGCTTTTCTTTCCATTTGCTCATTAATTAAGGGTTGCATACATTTTTTTATGCATACAAGGTTAGAATGTAATAAAGGACAGAGGATCCTCACTCCAAGAGGAGTTCTCTCAGCATCCAATTCTCAGTACAGAATGGACTGTGTTAAGTTACAAGGAAAGGAGGGCACATTAAGGCTGTAATGAAGAGGAAGGACTGATCAGGACAAAGATCTAGGAAACAGAACTGAATGAGGGAGAATTATTTTAGTTTTTATAGGATTACTGTTATATTATTGAACTCTTCCCAAAGCTCTAACTTCTTCAGAGGTCCTTTTTTGAGAAAAGGTAATAGGGCACAGTAGAAAGTGCTTCTTTATATTATTGGTGGCAAAAATTGCACAATAAAGTTAAATGCTTTAAAAACATCCAAACTAGTGTGTTCATGAAAAAAATGGAGGCTACCCAAACTTTTCTTCTAGCCAATAAAATATTACTGTAAGAACACACCCTAGCAGCTTGATCAAAAGACTTGTGTTTTAAATACATTTATTCTGTGATCATAGAAACGTTTGCTTAAAATATACTTGAAACATGTCATTTTTCAACAAGGTTCCTGCTCTAGTGAATCCAACAGGGACTAATGACTCAATCCTAGGCATGTTTACTTATTTTTATTTACTTGTTTTATACCTCGACGTTCTCCCAAATGGGGACCCAAAGTAGCATACATTGTTCTCCTCTCCTCTGTTTTATCCTCACAACCCTCTGGGGTAGGTTAGGCTGGGAGTATGTGACTGGTCCAAGATCACCCAGCAAACACGCATGACAGAGTAGGGGCCTCTAAGATCCTAGTCAAACACTAACGACTAGAGCAAACTAAGTGTGTAATGTTGAACAAGTTCAAATATTCCTAAGAAAACTGTGCATAGGATTGTGGCCTAAATCAGCTGAAATCTAAATATTTTATATATTTTTATTGTGGAAAGTCATTTGCTTTACCAGCAGAGGTCTTGGCCTGAGCCTCAATGAAATCACTGTGTATGTCTGTGCTTTAAATTCCTTACTTTTCAGCTCAGCTGCTATAAATACTCCTCCCAATAGTAAACACCCAGTGCAGCTGCCAAACCTTCAATGCAGCAGTCGCTGCTATAACACATGCATTCACAAAGGATTATCTCAAGTCAACGTCAGTAAGGAGAAAGTTAACAGCTGTCCTTATTTTTTCCTATTTTCTTCTCAGACGCATAAGTAATTTTGTTTTTTATATGTCTGCAAAGCTGATGTCATACACAGAAGCCATATTATGCATTGTAACTTTAACAAGATTTTTGGCTACTGTGTTTCCAGAGACCCCTACAAAAAAAATTCTCAACAACTCTGCTAGGGCATTTAAGAAATGCACTTCCACACATGGTATTTGGTAACATGTAAACTTAATATTCTGAATTATAAGAATCTACATGCAACCACAAAACAATATTTATAAATACCACACTATGGAAGTGAGAATGGTAGCACAATACCTAAATTTTGGTTTGAAAAATATAGCATCACCATCCTTAGCAAACCAGTGAATGAGTCCACAATCGTTTTCAATCAAATAAAACAGAAGAGGGAAGAGTGCTTTATTCTTATAACTATTTAGGGTCCAGACATTATTCCCTGCCGTAACAAAGCAGCGCTTTACTAAAATGGTCTGCTTAAAGGCGGTTTTTCCACAACCAAAACATTTGCGCTACACTCTGAAGGTATGATTACAATTATTTTAAACTTCCAGATCTCAATAAGTGATTGCGACAGCCCTATTGTAAAGTTAGCTATCAGATTCGTGCGAGAGAATAAACGCCGCTATCCTTTTCATCAACACGTAAGAGAAAGGAAACATGGCTGGCTGTCCCACCCCATACCGCAGCATCAGACTCAAGACAGCAGACAGCACATGGTCCCTAGGCTGCAAGATGGTGGCTCTTGCTACCGAGGGGCGATAAGTCTAAGGGTCTGCATCTTTACAGCAAAGGATGCGGAAACCCCGCTCCAAGCCCTAAAGCTGCTGACGGAAGCAAAGGCATCCAGCACTGGGCGTCCCTAACTGCCGGTTACGCCAACGGGGAGTTATCACCCTCCGGCGCCTGGGGCGTGTCCACTGTTTGCCCCTCTCCCCAGACTGAGGAGGAGGAGGGGGGGGGAGAAGAGAAGCAGGAAAATGGCGGCTGCTCCCCCTCACACAAAGGAAGACTGACCTACTCTTCCCCTCCCCACACCCTCACGCTGCATGCTGGGAGAGGTAGTTACATCACAGCCTTTGCTCCACGCCGTATGAGACATCGAAACTCCATCCCCCAGAAGGCCCAGGGGCCCAACCTCTTACAGGCGGCACACTGGGAACTGTAGTGCTTCCCGTCTCCGCTATCGTCGAAAGCGCCGCGCCCCTACACTCAATCCCCCGGCGGCCCCCGCGAAACGGCAACTGACGGAGTGCATCTCGGGAAACGTAGTGCGGCCGGGGTTCGGGCCCACCAGAGCGCTTTTTTCGCACTGACTTCAGGCAACCGGGAGGTAAAGAACAGGACAACCGACATGGCCTCCCGGATTCAGCATCGTTTTCTCTCTCTCTTTTACGCCCGTCTGCCAAGAGAGCAGACGCGGCGGGTGGGGGAGGGGTCCTACCCACTTAAGACCGTTGGCCACCAGGCCACGGAGAGCAGGCATCCCAAGCCACTCCCGCCCTATTATCTACCGCCCTCAGAGCCGCACGGGGCGGACACGGGAGACTGCGGTCTTCCCTCAGGGATCCGACTTACCCCAACAGCTCAGCGTCCCCGCTCCAGCGCCGCCATGAGCAGCACGGCACAGCACGTAGGAATAAATCCCGGCTTCTCGCGAGATTCGCGGGCAGAGGAGTGGGGCGGAGGTGGATTGACGCGTGCGCAGAAAGGCCACACCGCAAGGCTGGGACGGGGACAATAAGCGCTTAAGGATGTTCGGCTAAGCATGTGCGCTTTGCGCATGCGCGCTTTTCTCGGTTCGTAAGGAGCCGTGGAATCGTTTTGAGTGTTGTCCCGTTTCTCGGGTGTAAAACTCCCTCATAAACTGTCCTGGTCTAGAATGGCTACCTTTTTTTTTTTTTTGCATGTACCTTTCAATTAGAAGCACAACAAGCAGGAAGTTATTTAACAGGGAAACTTGACCCATCTTTACCTGTTGAGTAGCCGCCACACAAGGGACTGGAGCCTGGTAGGAAGGAAAGCCCTAACCTCAGTTCATTTAATTTTACCCTCCTATTAACCGACTCTATGATGTAAATATTAATTTTCTGATTAATTCTCTCCACCTGCAAAGCCTTAACTTTTGCAAGTACACCCCCACCCCCTCATGCTGGAACATTTGATGGGGTGCAAAAAGCAGTATTGAAAGCTACATGCCATTGGCTGCTAAAATTCAGTTTGTTATGTTGATATCTGAACTGTGAATGACAAACCTCACACCACCTTTTATTTCAAAAGGGGGAGCATTTGAGAATGGCTAAAGGTATATTTGGAGGGGGAAAGAGCAGTCCAGCAAGTGACTCTGAGAGATAACTGAGCCCATTGTAAGTCTCAACACAATGGTGGTGGTTCTCTAAACCTGGCAAAATAACAGGACAGTTTGGTGTGAGAATCAGTTGCACAACCATGCTTGGGCCTTATTTTCAGTCTGTGCTGCCAAAATATGCTGTCTTTTTTCTCTAGCTGTTAAGGTTTTCCCTTTGGATTCAGGTTCTATTTCTTTAAGCCAGAGGTTCCCAAATTGTGCTCCGAGGAGCACTTGGTGCTCCGTGAAACACCCCCTAGTGCTCCATGAAGAGATTGGAAAGAAAAATACTACTGTCATTCGGTTTAGTATATAGGTGCTAGGTGAAAATTAGTTCCCCTTGGCAAATTTCTCTCCTGAAAAGTGCTCCATGCCTCAAAAAGTTTGGGAAACTCTGCTTTAAGCCATTGATACATAACACAGTGCATGGAAGTGGGTATAATACTGGACTAACAGTCGGCCAGGAAGATTCTGCTTCCAATCTTACCTTAGCCATGAATTTACTAGATGGCTTTGGCAAGCCACTATCCTTTTATTTATTAAATGTATATTGTGTCCTTCTTCTGAGGAGCTCAGTGCAGCTCCCATGGCCTCCTCCTCCTTGGTTACCCCACAACTCTGTGACGTAGATTGGGCTAAGAGAGTAACCGGCCCAAAATCACCCCGTGAACTTCCTAGTTGTGGCAGAATTTGAATGCAGGTCTCTCCAGTCCTAGTCCAACAGCTACACCACTATTTCCTTATCTCAGTCCTCTTTTCTGCACTATAGAGACAAAACAGTGACTTAACCTGCAGTATTCTTATAAAGATTACTGAAATAATGTAATATATGTGAAACTACACTTGTATTATCATTTCCCTTCTCTGCCCTCCAAACAGTAAAACTACAGTAACGGAATGACACAGAGGACAGTTTACCCTATTCAAGAAGTGCACCTTCATAGAGAACATATATAGTTGCAAACGTCATACCTTCATCTGTGCACTAGGCCTAAAAGACCTCTAAGCATGCAACCCTTGCAAGCTTCAAGAGCTCCATTGGCTATCAAACTATTTCAGAGCACAATTCAAACTGCCTTTAAAACCCTATATGGCAAGAAAACAAGATAACTGAAAAACTGTTTGCCCTAGCGTTGCTAGCCTCCAGGTGGGGCCTTAGGATCTCCCAGAATTCCAACTGATTTCCAGACTACATAGATCTGTTCCCCTGGAGAAAATGGCTGCTATGAAGGGTTGGACTGTATGGTATTATACCCCACTATGTTAATTCCCCTCTCTAAACACCACCTTCCCCAGGTTCCACTGCCAAATCTTCAGGAATTTCTCGGTCCAGAGTTGGCAGCTCTACCATGCCCTCATAAAACCTGCCATGGTTTTCAGAGGCCTTGCTGTGTATGCATTCCTTTTGGCGGCGAGGGAAATGTCTATTTGGGACATGCGTTTAATTTGTGGGACATGCCATTTACCTCGTGCTTACTTTACTGTGATTTAGTGGCAGGTGAAAACTGGTTTACCCAGATTTTTGGTAGCACATAGGCCTGTTTTTTTCCATTGCTCTCTATGGGTTGGATCCAGACTAACATTTCCACGGGCACAAGCATTTCTGCTCACAGAGCGGAATCCTGTACCTAAGGTTAGGGGACACCAGGGAACAGGATTTCAGGGGGCATTTCGGACTGCTGCAGGAGAGGAGAGGAAATTGCAGTCCATGAGGTGAAATGCTTATGTCCACAGAAATGCAAAGGCTGGATCCAAACCTGTGTGATTCAGTCTGATATTGGTTTTTTTAGCTATTTACCTCTTTTATACTATATATATGTGTGTGTGTGTGTGTGTGTAAGTATATATGTGTATACATATATATTTAATTGCTGTTAGCTGCCTCTAGAACTCTAGAGCAGAGAAACAGGCACAGCAACACTATTTACAGTACTGTTCCGCACTCCCCACAGAAATTCCTCCTTACCTTTGTGACAGGAAAAACTTCCATCTGTTGGATTCCCACCTGCTATTTCATTATTGTATTTTCAGACTGAATAGCTATGTAGCAAAGTGTTCCACCACATCCAGATCCCAATGTATAGTACCAGTTTAAATGTTTGTGATACTTGACATCTGTACTGTGAAATACTCAGTTTACCAATGTACTATATGTTCTTTCAACCCAGCTTCCCCTCCCCCCGGGTCATCTCAAGCTGGAAAGCAAGTTCACCAGGCAATCCTGTGACTTGCCCATAAACTGTCTTAAAATACTTGCTTAATGGTAGCAGTGTCACTCATGCAGACCTGACTCACAAAGTAGAGGGCCCACTGCTCAGGAATATAGCATGCTGTGAAAGCATTAATAGGTTCAGTTCCCAACATTTCCAATTAACAAACAAAACAAAACCTTATTTGCTTGAGAACGTGGAAGGCCGTGCCAGCCCAGACTGTATGGGGCCAGTGGTGTGACTCCATATGAAACATGTTCATGTATAGTCTCCAAAATCATGAGTCTAGATTCTAATTAAACTAAATATGCTACAGTACAGGAAGAAAAACTCAGCTGCAGCTACTTTTTTTGAGGGTCTTGTTCATGTGAAACTCATCACAGCACTGGGAGTATGGAATACCAAGGACGAATCAGGGATTAGACCATAAACCTAATATAAGCCTGTTTTCCATAACCATGGCTCAGTCCTTGTACATGTAAAACAAGAACGACTTGAGCCCAGCCAGCCAGTGACTTACTGGAGGATGCAGTTTGTTTTATAATGTTCAAAACATGTAACCAGTTGGAGAGTCTCACAACATCCAAATGTTTGGAAATAGAAGACACAATTGAAGGGTATAGGGATGTCAACAATGCCTTCAAGTAGGACACAGAAGACACAGGGTGGATGGAAGAAGGGGAAAGAGGAGAAAGGAGAGGTGATGTTTGCTCAGCATTAATAGTCCTCAAATATTTTCAAACCCACCTTGTTCACCACCTTACAGGAAACTGTTGAAATACCAAGGAGCAGTGGTTCTCACTCTGTAGCTTCCGGAGAGCCATTACCATCAACCAAAACAGCCGCATAACTATTGTTTGCCCTGTGCATTACCCCAAACACACCCATACAAGGATATAAAGTTATACATATTGCATTTATAACTATATCAGTAGCCTGTTAAATTATCAGAGTACCTCTGAGCATGTAGGGCTGACTCTTCCCGCCACTTACACCTCAGCCAACCCCTGTATATCAGGGGCAGGGGGGTCTTGCAAGTCAGACTTACGACAAAAAGCAGTATACAAGCTTTCAAGTCCTCCACAACTCTTCCCTATGTTAAAAATTTCCTTCACATTGAACTCTTAGTACTGCAGGAAACAAGTTGATTAGAACTTCTGTCCGCAATAAGTTTTCTGTTTGCAAGGAGATTTGTTTTATGGGCTAGCATTCAACAGGGATATGCCCTGCTGCATACGTTGACCCAGCCTCATACACAGAAGCGCTACACCTCCACAACCTTGACATAATGATACACAGACAAGTTGTGTTGCGCTTTAAAAAGAAAACTTTGTTTTCTCTTGAGCCCATATTGATGAAATCATCCCAGTTTCTAAAGAGCTTCCATCCCTAGAGTGGGTCCTGCAGCTCAGGAAGGCTTGCAGCGTGCTTGTCCTGTCCCTCAGGGGTTGCCTGTTTCAAAGTAAGAACCACATGCCAACCACAGGAGCCCCCAGGCAGTGGCCTCGTCTACTTTCCTGGAATTTAGGGCAGGTGCCACACTGGGGAGCTTTGCTCAGAAGAAACGCAGGTGGCGTGTCAAAGAACTACATGTGGCTCCTAAGTCACTGAGTGGGTACCACTGACCTAGA
>NW_026612072.1:27500-45000 GCF_029931775.1 Euleptes europaea
TTAGGGTTAGTGTTAGGGTTAGGGTTAGGGTTAGGGTTAGGGTTAGGGTTAGGGTTAGGGTTAGGGTTAGGGTTAGGGTTAGGGTTAGGGTTAGGGTTAACGTTAGGGTTAACGTTAGGATTAGGGTTAGGATTCGGGTTCGAGTTAGGGTTAGGGTTAGGGTTAGGGTTAGGGTCAGGGTCAGGGTAAAGGTCTGCGATTTGGGTTAGGGTTTGGGTTCAGGTTAGCGTCAGGGTCAGGGTTTTCACGGTTTGGGCCGTTAAGTGCCTACACTCTTAGAAAGGATACCATCCTGAGAAGAGATATGTTATCTTATTCAATGAGACACCTCTAGATTTTGGTCACATCTTATTGATAGACAAGGAAATGTGCTCTGCATTGCCCCGTCAAGGAGAAGGACTAGAGCGACTTTCTTATGTAGCTCTTGATAGAGCTGACCTTGAGAGTATTCCATCAGACTGTCAGCATTACACAGTCTTTCATTATACATTACACAACCTCTGCAGTGGCCCAGTTTGCATGATGTGTACTAGCTCTACATGGAATTAATCCTGCACATGTTCACAGAATACAATGGTTATGTCAGAGACCATGACAGGGTTAGGGTTAGGGTTAGGGTTAGGGTTAGGGTTAAGGTTAGGGTTAGGGTTAGGGTTAGGGTTAGGGTTAGGGTTAGGGTTAGGGTTAGGGTTAGGGTTAGGTTAGGGTTCCGGTTCGGGTTCGGGTTCGGGTTCGGTTTCAGGTTAGGGTCAGAGACAGGGTCTGGGGTTACGGTTAGGGTTAGGGTTAGGGTAAGACAGGGTCTGTGGTTAGGGTTAGGGTTAGTGTTAGTGTTAGTTTTAGGGTTAGGGTTGGGTTTGTGTTAGGGTTAGGTTTATGTTCAAAGACAGGGTATGGGTTTAGGGTTAGTGTTAGTGTTAGTGTTAGGGTTAGGGTTAGGGTTACGGTTAGGGCTAGGGTTAGGATTAGGATTAGGATTAGGATTAGGATTAGGATTAGGATTAGGATTAGGATTAGGGTTCGGGTTAGGGTTAGGGTTAGGGTTAGGGTTAGGGTTAGGGTTAGGGTTAGGGTTAGGAATCGGGTTAGGATTCGGGTTCGAGTTCGGGTTAGGGTTAGGGTTAGGGTTAGGGTTAGGATTAGGATTAGGATTAGGGTTAGGGTTAGGGTTAGGGTTAGGTTTTGGTTAGGGTTAGGGTTAGGGTTAGGATTAGGATTAGGGTTAGAGTTAGCGTTAGGGTTAGGGTTAGGGTTAGGGTTAGGGTTAGGGTTAGGGTTAGGGTTAGGGTTAGGGTTAGGGTTAGGGTTAGGGTTAGGGTTAGGGTTAGGGTTAGGGTTAGGGTTAGGATTCGGGTTAGGATTCGGGTTCGGGTTCGGGTTCGAGTTCGGGTTAGGGTTAGGGTTAGGGTTAGGGTTAGGGTTAGGGTTATGGATAGGGATAGGGATAGGGGTTAGGGTTAGGGTTAGGGTTAGGGTTAGGGTTAGGGTTAGGGTTCGGGTTAGGGTTAGGGTTAGGGTTAGGGTTAGGATTATGGTTGGGTTAGTGTTAGGGTTAGGTTTATGGTCAGAGACAGGGTCTCAGGTTAGGGTTAGGGTTAGTGTTAGTGTTAGGGTTAGGGTTAGGGTTAAGGTTGGATTAGTGTTAGGGTTAGGTTTAGAGTCAGAAACAGGGTCTGGTGTTAGGGTTAGGGTTAGGTATAGGGTTAGGGTTAGGGTTAGTGTTAGGGTTAGGGTTAGGGTTAGGGTTAGGGTTAGGGTTAGGGTTAGGGTTAGGGTTAGGGTTAGGGTTAGGGTTAGGGTTAGGGTTAGGGTTAGGGTCAGGGTTAGCGTCAGGTCAGGGTCACGGTCAGGGTCAGGGTTGTCGCGGTTTTAATCCTGGAATTAATCCTGCAGATGTTCACAGAATACCATAGTTATGTGGAAACCAAGAAAGGGTTAGGGTTAGGGTTAGGGTTAGGGTTATGGATAGGGATAGGGGTTAGGGTTAGGGTTAGGGTTAGGGTTAGGGTTAAGGTTAGGGTAAGGGTTAGGGTTAGGGTTAGGGTTAGGATTAGGATTAGGATTAGGGTTAGGGTTAGTGTTAGGGTTAGGGTTAGGGTTAGGGTTAGGGTTAGGGTTAGGGTTAGGGTTAGGGTTAGGGTTAGGGTTAGGGTTAGGATTCGGGTTCGGGTTCGGGTTCGAGTTCGGGTTAGGGTTAGGTTTAGGGTTAGGTTTAAGGTTAGGTTAGGGTTAGGGTTAGGGTTAGGGTTAGGGTTAGGGTTAGGGTTAGGGTTAGGGTTAGGGCTAGGGCTAGGGTTAGGGTTAGGGTTAGGGTTAGGGTTAGGGTTAGGTTTAGGGTTAGGTTACGGTTAGGGTTAGGGTTAGGGTTAGGGTTAGGGTTAGGGTTAGGGTTAGGGTTAGGGTTAGGGTTAGGGTTAGGGTTAGGGTTAGGGTTAGGGTTAGGGTTAGGGTTAGGGTAGGGTTCGGGTTTCGGTTCGGGTTAGGGTCAGAGACAGGGTCTGGGGTTATGGTTTGGGTTAGGGTTAGGGTAAGACAGGGTCTGTGGTTAGTGTTAGTGTTAGTGTTAGTGTTAGTGTTAGTGTTAGTGTTAGTGTTAGTGTTAGTGTTAGTGTTAGTGTTAGTGTTAGTGTTAGGTTTAGGGTTCGGGTTAGGGTTAGGTTTATGGTCAGAGACAGGGTATGGGGTTAGGGTTAGGGTTAGGGTTAGTGTTAGTGTTAGTGTTAGTGTTAGTGTTAGTGTTAGTGTTAGTGTTAGTGTTAGTGTTAGGTTTAGGGTTCGGGTTAGGGTTAGGTTTATGGTCAGAGACAGTCTATGGGGTTAGGGTTAGTTTTAGTGTTAGTGTTAGTGTTAGTGTTAGGGTTAGGGTTAGGGTGAAGGTCAGAGTCAGGGTCTGGGTCTGGGGTTAGGGTCAGGGTTAGCGTCAGAATCAGTTTTGTCACGGTTTTCATCCTGGAATTAATCCTGAACATGTTCTCAGAATACCATAGTTATGTCAGAAACCATGATAAGGTTAGGGTTAGGGTTAGGGTTAGGGTTAGGGTTGGGTTAGGGTTAGGGTTAGGGTTAGGGTTAGGGTTAGGGTTAGGGTTAGGGTTAGGGTTAGGGTCAGAGTCAGGGTCTGGGGTTAGGATTAGGGTCAGAGTTAGCATCAGGGTCAATTTTGTCACGGTTTTAATCCTGGAATTAATCCTGAAGATGTTCACAGAATACCATAGTTATGTCAGAAACCATGATAGGGTTAGGGTTAGGGTTAGGGTTAGGGTTAGGGTTAGGGTTAGGGTTAGGGTTAGGGTTAGGGTTAGGGTTAGGGTTAGGGTTAGGGTTAGGGTTAGGTTTAGGATTCGGGTTCGAGTTAGGGTTAGGGTTAGGGTCAGGGTCAGGGTAAAGGTCTGGGATTTGGGTTAGGGTTTGGGTTCAGGTTAGCGTCAGGGTCAGGGTTAATGTCAGCCCTTGGCCCACAGAACCAGAAATCACCACAAAGTCATATAGAGTCCAAACAGATGGCTTTTACTGGTCAAATAGTCATACAGTGCAAACGAGTAAAATGACAGCTATGAGAGACTCACTAGCTGGGAGATATTATAAGGCAGGAAAGGCGGGAGATTACACGCATAGGCTGAATACAGTTTCCCAGGAGCTGAGTTCCCAGGCCTAGGTATGCGACCTTGGGGGGCAGACAATACAGCGCAGAGACAGAGGCAATAACGAAACCGAGATAGCAGCCTGACATTCTGCTCCCCTTAAGGCCCCCTCCCAGTTCGCAAGGGGGCTGGCCTATCCGGGTAAGCAATGTGAAAGGCGTCGACGAGGTCGGGGGTGGAGACATCCCGTGCGCGCACCCATTCGTCATAGGCAGGGGGGAAATGTTTCCAACGGACTAAATATTGCAGGTTGCCATGGTGAACACGGGAGTCAAGGATCTTGGAGACTTCGAAGTGTTCCTCCCCCCCCCACCATGATGGGTTGCGCAGGAGGTGGGTCCGGATGCCACTGTGGAGAAGCAACATGGGGTTTGAGGAGGCTAATGTGGAAAACAGGATGCACACGCCTCAAGGATTTGGGGAGAGCCAGTTCCACCGTGACAGGGTTTATGACCCGGGTGATGGGGAAAGGGCCAATGAATTTAGCACTGAGCTTATGGCACGGTTGGGTGGAACGGAGATTTTTGGTGGAAAGGTAAACCAAAGCACCCACTTGCAGATCACCCCCGGGGGAGCGATGTTTGTCAGCTTGCGCTTTGTATTTACGTTTGGCCCGGTCGAGGTTGCTAACGAGCCAGGGCCAAGTGGTACGGAGGGCGTGTGCCCAGGAGGCAATGTCGGGGTTCCCCTCCCCCTCCACATCATCTGCAGGAGCGATGGGACTGAAATCTTGCCCATACACAGCAAAAAATGGGCTAAAACCTGTGGATTGATGCATGGCATTATTGTAGGCATATTCTGCTAAAGGTAACAGTTCCACCCAGTTATCCTGGTGGTAGTTAACATAACAGCGTAAATAACATTCAAGTACAGCATTGACACGTTCAGTTTGACCATCAGTTTGAGGATGGTATGCACTAGACAACCCTTGTTCCACTCCCACCAACTTGAGGAAAGCTTTCCAAAACTTAGAAACGAAACCACTTCCGCGGTCACAAATTATCTTACGCGGAAACGAATGTAAACGAAAGATATGCGTCACGAAGAGGCAGGCCAGTTTCTGAGCAGAGGGGATCCCTGCGCATGGAATCAAATGTATTTGCTTAGAAAACAAATCAGTAACAACCCACAACACAGTTTTACCCCCACTGAGAGGGAGATCAGTCATGAAGTCCATAGCAATCACTTCCCAAGGTTTGCTGGGCGTTTCAAGAGGTTGTAGCAGTCCCGGGGGTTTGCCCTGCGATCGTTTCGCAGCGGCACAAACGGGACAGCTGCGGATGAAGGAGTCAATGTCGGAACGCATTCCCCCCCACCAGAACTGTCTGCGCAATAAGTGAAGGGTTTTCAGAAACCCAAAGTGCCCAGCTGTTTTGGCTCCATGGGCTAAATGTAAAACGTCCTTCCGGAGAGCTTTGGGGACATACAATTTCGAGTCCTTGTACCAGGATCCTCCTTGTTCCAAAACACCAGGAGGTAGGGTATGAGCGGAACGTTCTAAAAGGCACTGGTCCCGAAGGACAGTTAAAAAGGACTCGGAGATGGGGATTTTGGAGGGGGCCCCCCCGTCGGCCATGGAGATCTTAGAAACAGTTATGGGGCTAGTGCTTACGTGCGGCGGCGCGCAGACTGCAGGCGGCTGGGCGGTCGGAGGGGTAGGAAGGGCGGGAACTCCGGTTTGTTGCGGTGGCGGCCGGGCAGCCGGTTGGGCTGGCGGAGCTTGTAAGTTGGGTAAGGTGTGCTGATGCTGGGATCGAGTTTGCACAGCCAGCATAGGTAGGGTCCCACGTTGCATAGGGGTGAACAGAGAGTTGGTGGGTCTCTCGAGTTTTATCGGATATTGTGGTAAACGGGAGAGGGCATCCGCGAGAACATTCTGCTTCCCAGGGACGTGCTTCAGGGTGAAACGGAACTGAGCAAAGAACTCCGCCCACCGTTGTTGTTTCGCCGATAGCTTATGGGACCCCGTGAGGGCAGCTAGATTTTTGTGATCGGTCCAAACCTCAAAGGGGACTTTAGACCCTTCCAAGAATTGTCACCATAGAGTCAGTGCATGATGAACTGCTGAGGCCTCTTTCTCCCAGATGGGCCAGTTTAATTGAGCGTGCGCAAATTTTTTTGAAAAGTAAGCGCAAGGGTGGAGAAGACCATCCGGTCCTTGCTGGAGGAGAGCCCCTCCCATGGCTACATCGGAAGCATCGACTTGCACAATGAACATTTGATTTGGGTCTGGGTGCTGTAGCACCGGCTCCGAAGTGAAGAGGCGTTTGAGGGCCAGAAAGGCGGCTTGGCATTGCTCAGTCCATAGGATTTTTGCGGAGGGCAAGGCAGCCGAGCTTACTTTTCCCTTAGTTTTCAGTAGGTCCGTAATGGGTAGAGCCACCTGGGCGAAGTTAGGGATGAATCCTCGATAGAAGTTTGCAAATCCCAGAAATTGCTGTACTTGCTTTCGGTTGGTGGGGGGAGTCCAATCGAGGACGGCTTGGACTTTGGCGGGGTCCATGCGAAGACCTTGGTGGGAGATGATGTATCCCAAAAACGTGAGTTTGCTTTGGTGAAATTCGCACTTAGCTAGTTTTGCGAAAAGTTGATGGTTACGCAGGCGTTGCAGAACTTCCCTGACCAGAGCCACATGCTCGTCCATAGTTTTCGAATAAATGAGAATGTCATCTAAGTAGACCACCACCCCACGATATAGAAGGTCATGTAGGATTTCATTGATGAGTTGCAAGAAGACCCCCGGGGCCCCTTTTAATCCGAACGGAATCACAAGGAATTCATACATTCCTTAACAGCTAGAGAAGGCAGTGAGGTGCTCATCCCCTTCGCGGATACGGACTCGGTAGTAAGCTTCCACCAAGTCTAATTTAGAGAACACACGGCCTTCCTGTAATTGTCCCAAAATATCTGATATTAATGGGATAGGATAGGCGTTGGTCTGGGTAACCGCATTGAGCTTTCTGAAGTCAATGCACAGGCGAAGGTCGCCCTCTTTTTTCCGGACGAAAAACGCGGGGGCCGAGTTTGGGGCATTCGAAGGGCGAATGAACCCTCTGGCGAGGTTTTTGTCCAAAAAGTCCCGGAGGACAGTGCGCTCGGAAGCGCTCATAGGGTAAATCTTACTCTTGGTCAATGTGCAGTCCTTTACCACTTCAATCGCACAGTCTGAGGCCCGGTGGGGGGGTAAGGCATCACATTCCCTAAGGTCGAAGACATCTTCAAAGTCCCGGTATACAGCGGGTAGAGCCGGTGGTGTTGGGGCGGTTGAGGTTAATGCTGGAACGGGCGGATATAGCAGAGCAAAGTTTTGCCGATGCTGGTCGCAGGTGGGACTAGCGAAGGAGATAGTGTTTGTTTCCCAATCAATACTGGGACTATGTCCTTTAATCCAGTTAATTCCCAAGACCACTTCAAATCGGATAGGGGCTATAGTGAAGTCTATTTGTTCCCAGTGGGAACCAATTCCCATTGCCACCCCTATGGTGCGGTGATCAACTGGACCCCCCTGGAAATGGCTTCCGTCCATTTGGGCAAATTGGATGGGGGCGGGTAAAGCCTCAGAGTCGGCTCTGAGTGCAGCAAAAGTGGCTTCGCTTATGAGAGTGCGACAGCAACCGGAGTCAATTAGTGCTTTGACGGGGATTTGTGGGCCACCGTTAAGTTGTTGTAAAACTGCATCCACGTAGACGGTGGAGTCCACTTCTTTGATTTTGGTAGGAGCATTCGGTTTGATAGGAAGATCCTGAGAGGTCTGTGGAGACGCTCCATTCACCACAGACCGGAGCCGTTTTTTGACAAGTCGAGGGGAGATTCCAGGTTTAAGGCTGGAGAAATCCAAGGATTTTCCTCATCCGAAGAGGGAAAGTTGTCCCCCAATGGGGCACTTGTAATCCGAGACCCGGCGGGGTCGTTGGTAGTAGGCAGGGAGGCTGGGTCCCCGGCATGGAGTGCAGAGGGTGTGGGTCTTCCCGGAGCTGCGCTGCGGGTGGCCGCGGTGCCTCTGCGTGGTGGACGACCTCGGGCGCGGGTTGTCGTACTGGGACGAAATAATTCCTGGCGGCGCGGGCAAACGGCTGCAAAGTGGCCCATTTCTCCGCAAGTAAGACAGGCACCCCTCTGAAATCGGGCTTCACGTTCCTGGGGCGGACGTGGGGGATTTCGTGGGACGAGCAGTGGTGCCTTGGGTTGAGGCTTTTGGGTGCCTTTTTCCTTGTGCTTTTGACGGACGAGAGAAATAAAGCGTCGGCGGCTTTCCACTTCCTCGGCTAATAGGATCCAGTCTTCGAGGGTATCGGGATCGCCCCGCATGTAAGACCAGTTCAGAATGTCAGGATGCAAGGCTTCCCTGAAATGATGGATCAGGGTGGTCTCGGGCCAACCTACAATTTTACTTGCCAGTCGTTGAAATTCATCGGCAAATTCTCGAACTGTAGCAGAGCCTTGTTTTAATTGTAAGAGTTCCGTTTTGGCTCTTTCCCCCAGGAAGGGGTCCTCAAACCTCCTTCTCAGGGCAGTCATGAAGTTGTTGAGGGAACGAATAGCACGAGAGCGGGTGTCAAACTGGAGGACCATCCAGTCAGCCGCTTTACCTGTCAGAAGGGAAGCTACGTAACGCACCCGGCTATCTTCCGTGGGGAAAAGTTGTCCTTGTTCTCGCATATAACTGTCCACTTGATGCAAGAAACAAGGCAAAGTCTCGAGAGATCCGTCATACGTAGTCCTCAATTTGAGTTGCTTCCAAGGGCCGGGCGCAGGTTGACCCGGTTGCACGGGTGGTCCGGGCGGAGGGACAACAGGAGCTCCAGGAGGCAAGGGTGGAGCAGGCACATTAGCGGGTGGTTGCACGGGTGGTCCGGGCGGAGGAGCAACAGGAGCTCCAGGAGGCAAGGGTGGAGCAGGCACATTAGCGGGTGGCTGTACGGGTACCCCCTGACCCGGTATCGGAACGGGCTGTCTCTGAGCTATCAGGGTTTGTTGTAATTGCCTGTTCTCCTGAAGCATACGTTCCATTACTTCCTGGAGTTGATCAACACGGTCGGAGAGCTCCCGATTCTGGGCTCGTAAGAGATGAACCTCCTCACTTGGGCCACCAGTAAGATGAGGCTTACTGGTCCGGAAGCTTGTGGCCCATTGAGAGCTATCCCCATATAAATCCTCGTCTTCAGACTCTCCTGAGTCTCGACGTCGGTCAGCCAAACGGCGTGCGCGTTGGGTCGCGCGCGACGGGACAAACGCCGGGGAAAAGGACAGACCTGATAGCCCTAGTACATTGTCCTTGGGGCGCGTGTCCACGTTCGCCTGATTCCTAATCCTTGCTGCAGCCGCCCTGGCTGCTTCCGCAGCCTCTCTCTCTCTTGCGACCTTAGCCGCTTCGGCGGCTTGCTGATCCGCAAGAACTTTGGCGTTCTCAAGTCTCAGGGCAGTCTCTGCCGTAATGCGCGGCAAAAGTTCTGTCTCCAGGCGTGAGAGTATGGGGTCGGGTTCCCCGCCCAGCAGAGGTTGTACTCGAACCGCCAGTGCGGGTGCCTCGGCTCCAAAAGTCGAGGTCAAAACTTGAGCCAAGGTGGCTACCGGGGTGTCCTTTGTACATTCCACAAGGAGAAGAGCGGTGCTAATAGCGACTCGCTTGGCCTCAGCCTGACAGCTGGCTGCATCCGGGATCAGGGAAAAACCCTCCGGTGGGGCTCCCGCCATGGTAGAAAGAGTTTCTCGAGAAATAAGATTATCCAAAAGTCCAGTTAATATTTGTAAATCCTCAGTCGCCAATCGGGCATCGTCCAGTAATTGATCCAAGTCCTGAAGATCTAAACGAGCATCAGTATCCTCCGACGTTAACATCCAGAGACGTCCTGTAAGAGATTGCCACTGTTCCTGTACCAGTCCCCTCAAGCGGCAAACCTCTCGGGTCGTCCGGAAAAGTTCAGCGATTACGTCTTGTAACAGAGTAGGATCCTCAGAGAAGGGCTCCAGGGTAGTAGATCACCTGGAGAGCTGCACAGCTCCCATCCAAGTGGCAGGCGAACCCCCCTGGGCTCCAGCCTGGCTAGTAGAATGGTGAAGAGAGATAGCTGTCATAATGTCAGCCCTTGGCCCACAGAACCAGAAATCACCACAAAGTCATATAGAGTCCAAACAGATGGCTTTTACTGGTCAAATAGGCATACAGTGCAAACGAATAAAATGACAGCTATGAGAGACTCACTAGCTGGGAGATATTATAAGGCAGGAAAGGCGGGAGATTACACGCATAGGCTGAATACAGTTTCCCAGGAGCTGAGTTCCCAGGCCTAGGTATGCGACCTTGGGGGGCAGACAATACAGCGCAGAGACAGAGGCAATAACGAAACCGAGATAGCAGCCTGACAGTTGTCACGGTTTGGGCCGTTAAGTGCCTACACTCTTAGAAAGGATACCATCCTGAGAAGGGATATGTTATCTTATTCAATGAGACACCTCTAGATTTTTGTCACATCTTATTGATAGACAAGGAAATGTGCTCTGCATTGCCCCGTCAAGGAGAAGGACTAGAGCGACTTTCTTATGTAGCTCTTGATAGAGCTGACCTTGAGAGTATTCCATCAGACTGTCAGCATTACACAGTCTTTCATTATACATTACACAACCTCTGCAGTGGCCCAGTTTGCATGATGTGTACTAGCTCTACATGGAATTAATCCTGCACATGTTCACAGAATACCATGGTTATGTCAGAGACCATGACAGGGTTAGGGTTAGGGTTAGGGTTAGGGTTAGGGTTAGGGTTAAGGTTAGGGTTAGGGTTAGGGTTAGGGTTAGGGTTAGGGTTAGGGTTAGGGTTAGGGTTAGGGTTAGGGTTAGGGTTAGGGTTAGGGTTAGGGTTAGGGTTAGGGTTATTGTTAGGGTTAGGGTTAGGGTTAGGGTTAGGTTAGGGTTCGGGTTCGGGTTCGGGTTCGGTTTCAGGTTAGGGTCAGAGACAGGGTCTGGGGTTACGGTTAGGGTTAGGGTTAGGGTAAGACAGGGTCTGTGGTTAGGGTTAGGGTTAGTGTTAGTGTTAGTTTTAGGGTTAGGGTTGGGTTTGTGTTAGGGTTAGGTTTATGGTCAAAGACAGGGTATGGGTTTAGGGTTAGTGTTAGTGTTAGTGTTAGGGTTAGGGTTAGGGTTAGGGTTAGGATTAGGATTAGGATTAGGATTAGGATTAGGATTAGGATTAGGATTAGGATTAGGATTAGGGTTAGGGTTAGGGTTAGGGTTAGGGTTAGGGTTAGGGTTAGGGTTAGGGTTAGGGTTAGGGTTAGGTTTAGGAATCGGGTTAGGATTCGGGTTCGAGTTCGGGTTAGGGTTAGGGTTAGGGTTAGGATTAGGATTAGGATTAGGATTAGGATTAGGATTAGGGTTAGGGTTAGGGTTAGGGTTAGGGTTAGGGTTAGGGTTAGGGTTAGGTTTTGGTTAGGGTTAGGGTTAGGGTTAGGGTTAGGATTAGGATTAGGGTTAGGGTTAGGGTTAGGGTTAGGGTTAGGGTTAGGGTTAGGGTTAGGGTTAGGGTTAGGGTTAGGGTTAGGGTTAGGGTTAGGGTTAGGGTTAGGGTTAGGGTTAGGGTTAGGGTTAGGGTTAGGATTCGGGTTAGGATTCGGGTTCAGGTTCGGGTTCGGGTTCGGGTTCGGGTTCGGGTTCGGGTTCGAGTTCGGGTTAGGGTAAGGGTTAGGGTTAGGGTTAGGGTTAGGGTTAGGTTTTGATTAGGGTTAGGGTTAGGGTTAGGGTTAGGGTTAGGGTTAGGGTCAGGGTCAGGGTCAGGGTCAGGGTCAGGGTAAAGGTCTGGGATTTGGGTTAGGGTTAGTGTTCAGGTTAGCGTCAGGATCAGGGTTGTCATGGTTTGGGCCGTTAAGTGCCTACACTCTTAGAAAGGATCCCATCCTGAGAAGGGATATGTTATCTTATTCAACGAGACACCACTAGATTTTGGTCACATCTTATTGATAGTCAAGAAAATGTGCTCTGGTTTGACCCTTCAAGGAGAAGGACTAGAGCGACTTTCTTATGTAGCTCTTGATAGAGCTGACCTTGAGAGTATTCCATCAGCCTGTCAGCATTACACAGACTTTCATTCTACATTACACAACCTCTGCAGTGGCCCAGTTTGCATGATGTGTACTACCTCTACATGGAATTAATCCTGCACATGTCAACAGAATACCATGGTTATGTCAGAGACAATGACAGGGTTAGGGTTAGGGTTAGGGTTAGGGTTAGGGTTAGGGTTAGGGTTAGGGTTAGGGTTAGGGTTAGGGTTAGGGTTAGGGTTAGGGTTAGGGTTAGGGTTAGGGTTAGGGTTAGGGTTAGGGTTAGGGTTAAGGTTAGGGTCAGAGACAGGGTCTGGGGTTATGGTTAGGGTTAGGGTTAGGGTTAGGGTAAGACAGGGTCTGTGGTTAGTGTTAGTGTTAGTGTTAGTGTTAGTGTTAGTGTTAGGGTTAGTGTTAGGGTTGGGTTTGTGTTAGGGTTAGGTTTATGGTCAAAGACAGGGTATGGGGTTAGGGTTAGGGTTAGAGTTAGTGTTAGTGTTAGTGTTAGTGTTAGGTTTAGGGTTCGGGTTAGGGTTAGGTTTATGGTCAGAGACAGGGTATGGGGTTAGTGTTAGTGTTAGTATTAGTGTTAGTGTTAGTGTTAGTGTTAGTGTTAGTGTTAGTGTTAGTGTTAGTGTTAGTGTTAGTGTTAGTGTTAGTGTTAGTGTTAGAGTTAGGGTTAGGGTTAAGGTCAGAGTCATGGTCTGGGGTTAGGGTTAGGGTCAGGGTTAGCGTCAGGGTCAGTTTTGTCACGGTTTTCATCCTGGAATTAATCCTGAACATGTTCACAGAATACCATAGTTATGTCAGAAACCATGATAAGGTTAGGGTTAGGGTTAGGGTTAGGATTAAGGTTAGGGTTAGCGTTAGGATTAGGGTTAGGATTCGGGTTCGAGTTAGGGTTCGGGTTAGGGTTAGGGTTAGGGTCAGGGTCAGGGTAAAGGTCTGGGATTTGGGTTAGGGTTAGGGTTCAAGTTAGCGTCAGGGTCAGGGTTGTCACGGTTTGGGCCGTTAAGTGCCTACACTCTTAGAAAGGATCCCATCCTGAGAAGGGATATGTTATCTTATTCAACGAGACACCTCTAGATTTTGGTCACATCTTATTTTTAGACAAGGAAATGTGCTCTGCTTTGCCCCTTCAAGGAGAAGGACTAGAGCGACTTTCTTATGTAGCTCTTGATAGAGCTGACCTTGAGAGTATTCCATCAGACTGTCAGCATTACACAGTCTTTCATTATACATTACACAACCTCTGCAGTGGCCCAGTTTGCATGATGTGTACTAGCTCTACATGGAATTAATCCTGCACATGTTCACAGAATACCATGGTATGTCAGAGACCATGACAGGGTTAGGGTTAGGGTTAGGGTTAGGGTTAGGGTTAGGGTTAGGGTTAGGGTTAGGGTTAGGGTTAGGGTTAGGGTTAGGGTTAGGGTTAGGGTTAGGGTTAGGGTTAGGGTTAGGGTTAGGTTAGGTTTCGGGTTAGGGTTCGGGTTCGGGTTCAGGTTAGGGTCAGAGACAGGGTCTGGGGTTACGGTTAGGGTTAGGGTTAGGGTAAGACAGGGTCTGTGGTTAGGGTTAGGGTTAGTGTTGGTGTTAGTGTTAGGGTTAGGGTTAGGGTTAGGTTTAGGTTTAGAGTTGGGTTTGTGTTAGGGTTAGGTTTATGGTCAAAGACAGGGTATGGGTATAGGGTTAGTGTTAGTGTTAGTGTTAGGGTTAGGTTTCGGGTTAGGGTTAGGGTTAGGATTAGGATTAGGATTAGGATTAGGATTAGGATTAGGATTAGGATTAGGATTAGGGTTAGGGTTAGGGTTAGGGTTAGGGTTAGGGTTAGGGTTAGGGTTAGGGTTAGGGTTAGGGTTAGGGATAGGTTTAGGAATCGGGTTAGGATTCGGGTTCGAGTTCGGGTTAGGGTTAGGGTTAGGGTTAGGATTAGGATTAGGATTAGGATTAGGATTAGGATTAGGGTTAGGGTTAGGGTTAGGGTTAGGGTTAGGGTTAGGGTTAGGGTTAGGTTTTGGTTAGGGTTAGGGTTAGGGTTAGGGTTAGGGTTAGGATTAGGGTTAGGGTTAGGGTTAGGGTTAGGGTTAGGGTTAGGGATAGGTTTAGGAATCGGGTTAGGATTCGGGTTCGAGTTCGGGTTAGGGTTAGGGTTAGGGTTAGGATTAGGATTAGGATTAGGATTAGGATTAGGATTAGGGTTAGGGTTAGGGTTAGGGTTAGGGTTAGGGTTAGGGTTAGGGTTAGGTTTTGGTTAGGGTTAGGGTTAGGGTTAGGGTTAGGGTTAGGATTAGGGTTAGGGTTAGGGTTAGGGTTAGGGTTAGGGTTAGGGTTAGGGTTAGGGTTAGGGTTAGGGTTAGGGTTAGGGTTAGGGTTAGGGTTAGGGTTAGGGTTAGGGTTAGGGTTAGGATTCGGGTTAGGATTCGGGTTCAGGTTCGGGTTCGGGTTCGGGTTCGGGTTCGGGTTCGAGTTCGGGTTAGGGTAAGGGTTAGGGTTAGGGTTAGGGTTAGGGTTAGGGTTAGGTTTTGATTAGGGTTAGGGTTAGGGTTAGGGTTAGGGTTAGGGTTAGGGTTAGGGTCAGGGTCAGGGTCAGGGTCAGGGTCAGGGTAAAGGTCTGGGATTTGGGTTAGGGTTAGTGTTCAGGTTAGCGTCAGGATCAGGGTTGTCATGGTTTGGGCCGTTAAGTGCCTACACTCTTAGAAAGGATCCCATCCTGAGAAGGGATATGTTATCTTATTCAACGAGACACCACTAGATTTTGGTCACATCTTATTGATAGTCAAGAAAATGTGCTCTGGTTTGACCCTTCAAGGAGAAGGACTAGAGCGACTTTCTTATGTAGCTCTTGATAGAGCTGACCTTGAGAGTATTCCATCAGCCTGTCAGCATTACACAGACTTTCATTCTACATTACACAACCTCTGCAGTGGCCCAGTTTGCATGATGTGTACTACCTCTACATGGAATTAATCCTGCACATGTCAACAGAATACCATGGTTATGTCAGAGACAATGACAGGGTTAGGGTTAGGGTTAGGGTTAGGGTTAGGGTTAGGGTTAGGGTTAGGGTTAGGGTTAGGGTTAGGGTTAGGGTTAGGGTTAGGGTTAGGGTTAAGGTTAGGGTCAGAGACAGGGTCTGGGGTTATGGTTAGGGTTAGGGTTAGGGTTAGGGTAAGACAGGGTCTGTGGTTAGTGTTAGTGTTAGTGTTAGTGTTAGTGTTAGTGTTAGGGTTAGTGTTAGGGTTGGGTTTGTGTTAGGGTTAGGTTTATGGTCAAAGACAGGGTATGGGGTTAGGGTTAGGGTTAGAGTTAGTGTTAGTGTTAGTGTTAGTGTTAGGTTTAGGGTTCGGGTTAGGGTTAGGTTTATGGTCAGAGACAGGGTATGGGGTTAGTGTTAGTGTTAGTATTAGTGTTAGTGTTAGTGTTAGTGTTAGTGTTAGTGTTAGTGTTAGTGTTAGTGTTAGTGTTAGTGTTAGTGTTAGTGTTAGTGTTAGTGTTAGTGTTAGAGTTAGGGTTAGGGTTAAGGTCAGAGTCATGGTCTGGGGTTAGGGTTAGGGTCAGGGTTAGCGTCAGGGTCAGTTTTGTCACGGTTTTCATCCTGGAATTAATCCTGAACATGTTCACAGAATACCATAGTTATGTCAGAAACCATGATAAGGTTAGGGTTAGGGTTAGGGTTCGGATTAAGGTTAGGGTTAGCGTTAGGATTAGGGTTAGGATTTGGGTTCGAGTTAGGGTTCGGGTTAGGGTTAGGGTTAGGGTCAGGGTCAGGGTAAAGGTCTGGGATTTGGGTTAGGGTTAGGGTTCAAGTTAGCGTCAGGGTCAGGGTTGTCACGGTTTGGGCCGTTAAGTGCCTACACTCTTAGAAAGGATCCCATCCTGAGAAGGGATATGTTATCTTATTCAACGAGACACCTCTAGATTTTGGTCACATCTTATTTTTAGACAAGGAAATGTGCTCTGCTTTGCCCCTTCAAGGAGAAGGACTAGAGCGACTTTCTTATGTAGCTCTTGATAGAGCTGACCTTGAGAGTATTCCATCAGACTGTCAGCATTACACAGTCTTTCATTATACATTACACAACCTCTGCAGTGGCCCAGTTTGCATGATGTGTACTAGCTCTACATGGAATTAATCCTGCACATGTTCACAGAATACCATGGTATGTCAGAGACCATGACAGGGTTAGGGTTAGGGTTAGGGTTAGGGTTAGGGTTAGGGTTAGGGTTAGGGTTAGGGTTAGGGTTAGGGTTAGGGTTAGGGTTAGGGTTAGGGTTAGGGTTAGGGTTAGGGTTAGGGTTAGGGTTAGGTTAGGTTTCGGGTTAGGGTTCGGGTTCGGGTTCAGGTTAGGGTCAGAGACAGGGTCTGGGGTTACGGTTAGGGTTAGGGTTAGGGTAAGACAGGGTCTGTGGTTAGGGTTAGGGTTAGTGTTGGTGTTAGTGTTAGGGTTAGGGTTAGGGTTAGGTTTAGGTTTAGAGTTGGGTTTGTGTTAGGGTTAGGTTTATGGTCAAAGACAGGGTATGGGTATAGGGTTAGTGTTAGTGTTAGTGTTAGGGTTAGGTTTCGGGTTAGGGTTAGGGTTAGGATTAGGATTAGGATTAGGATTAGGATTAGGATTAGGATTAGGGTTAGGGTTAGGGTTAGGGTTAGGGTTAGGGTTAGGGTTAGGGTTAGGGTTAGGGTTAGGGTTAGGGTTAGGGTTAGGGTTAGGGTTAGGATTTGGGTTAGGATTCGGGTTCGAGTTCGGGTTAGGGTTAGGGTTAGGGTTAGGGTTAGGATTAGGTTTGGGTTAGGGTTAGGGTTAGGGTTAAGGTTAGGGTAAGGGTTAGGGTTAGGGTTAGGGTTAGGATTAGGATTAGGGTTAGGGTTAGGGTTAGGGTTAGGGTTAGGGTTAGGGTTAGGGTTAGGGTTAGGGTTAGGGTTAGGGTTAGGGTTAGGATTAGCGTTAGGATTCGGATTCGGGTTCGAGTTCGGGTTAGGGTTAGGGTTTGGGTTAGGGTTAGGGTTAGGGTTAGGTTTTGGTTAGGGTTAGGGTTAGGGTTAGGATTAGGATTAGGGTTAGGGTTAGGGGTAGGTTTAGGGTTAGGGTTAGGGTTAGGGTTAGGGTTAGGGTTAGGGTTAGGGTTAGGGTTAGGGTTAGGGTTAGGGTTAGGTTTAGGGTTAGGGTTAGGATTCGGGTTAGGATTCGGGTTCGGGTTCAGGTTCGAGTTCGGGTTAGCGTTAGGGTTAGGGTTAGGGTTAGGTTTTGGTTAGGGTTAGGGTTAGGGTTAGGGTTAGGGTTAGGCTTAGGGTTGGGGTTAGGGTTAGGGTTAGGGTTAGTGTTAGGGTTAGGGTTAGGGTTAGGGTTAGGGTTAGGGTTAGGGTTAGGGTTAGGGTTAGGGTTAGGGTCAGGGTCAGGGTAAAGGTCTGGGATTTGGGTTACGGTTAGGGTTCAGGTTAGCGTCAGGGTCAGGGTTGTCACGGTTTGGGCCGTTAAGTGCCTACACTCTTAGAAAGGATCCCATCCTGAGAAGGGATATGTTATCTTATTCAACGAGACACCTCTAGATTTTGGTCACATCTTATTGATAGACAAGGAAATGTGCTCTGCTTTGCCCCTTCAAGGAGAAGGACTAGAGCGACTTTCTTATGTAGCTCTTGATAGAGCTGACCTTGAGAGTATTCCATCAGACTGTCAGCATTACACAGACTTTCATTATACATTACACAACCTCTGCAGTGGCCCAGTTTGCATGATGTGTACTAGCTCTACATGGAATTAATCCTGCACATGTTCACAGAATACCATGGTTATGTCAGAGACCATGACAGAGTTAGGGTTA
>NW_026612072.1:50000-52500 GCF_029931775.1 Euleptes europaea
AGGGTCAGGGTTGTCACGGTTTGGGCCGTTAAGTGCCTACACTCTTAGAAAGGATCCCATCCTGAGAAGGGATGTGTTATCTTATTCAACGAGACACAACTAGATTTTGGTCACATCTTATTTTTAGACAAGGAAATGTGCTCTGCTTTGCCCCTTTAAGGAGAAGGACTAGAGCGACTTTTTTTTGTAGCTCTTGATAGAGCTGACCTTGAGAGTATTCCATCAGCCTGTCAGCATTACACAGACTTTCATTATACATTACACAACCTCTGAAGAGGCCCAGTTTGCATGATGTGTACTAGCTCTATATGGAATTAATCCTGCACATGTTCACAGAATACTATGCTTATGTAGGAGACCATGACAGGGTTAGGGTTAGCGTTAGGGTTAGGGTTAGAGTTAGGTTAGATTTCGGGTTACGGTTAGGGTTAGGGTTTGGGTCAGAGACAGGGTCTGGGGTTATGGTTAGGGGTAGGGTAAGACAGGGTCTGGGGTTAGGGTTAGGGTTAGGGTTAGGGTTAGGGTTAGGGTTAGGGTTAGGGTTAGGGTTAGGGTTAGGGTTAGGGTTAGGGTTAGGGTTAGGGTTAGGGTTAGGGTTAGGGTTAGGGTTAGGGTTAGGGTTCGGGTTGGGGTTAGGGTTCGGGTTCAGGTTAGTGTCAGAGACAGGGTCTGGGGTTACGGTTAGGGTTAGGGTTAGGGTAAGACAGGGTCTGTGGTTAGGGTTAGGGTTAGGGTTAGTGTTGGTGTTAGTGTTAGGGTTAGGGTTAGGGTTAGGTTTAGGGTTAGGGTTGGGTTTGTGTTAGGGTTAGGTTTATGGTCAAAGACAGGGTATGGGTTTAGGGTTAGTGTTAGTGTTAGTGTTAGTGTTAGTGTTAGTGTTAGGGTTAGGGTTAGGTTTCGGGTTAGGGTTAGGATTAGGATTAGGATTAGGATTAGGATTAGGATTAGGATTAGGATTAGGATTAGGATTAGGATTATTATTAGGATTAGGATTAGGATTAGGATTAGGGTTAGGGTTAGGGTTAGGGTTAGGGTTAGGGTTAGTGTTAGGGTTAGGGTTAGGGTTAGGGTTAGGATTTGGGTTAGGATTCGGGTTCGAGTTCGGGTTAGGGTTAGGGTTAGGATTAGGTTTGGGTTAGGGTTAGGGTTAGGGTTAAGGTTAGGGTAAGGGTTAGGGTTAGGGTTAGGGTTAGGATTAGGATTAGGATTAGGGTTAGGGTTAGGGTTAGGGTTAGGGTTAGGGTTAGGGTTAGGGTTAGGGTTAGGGTTAGGGTTAGGATTAGCGTTAGGATTCGGATTCGGGTTCGAGTTAGGGTTTGGGTTAGGGTTTGGGTTAGGGTTAGGGTTAGGGTTAGGTTTTGGTTAGGGTTAGGGTTAGGGTTAGGGTTAGGGTTAGGATTAGGATTAGGGTTAGGGTTAGGGTTAGGGGTAGGTTTAGGGTTAGGGTTAGGGTTAGGGTTAGGGTTAGGGTTAGGGTTAGGGTTAGGGTTAGGGTTAGGGTTAGGGTTAGGGTTAGGGTTAGGGTTAGGGTTAGGGTTAGGGTTAGGATTCGGGTTAGGATTCGGGTTCGGGTTCGAGTTCGGGTTAGCGTTAGGGTTAGGGTTAGGGTTAGGTTAGGGTTAGGGTTAGGGTTAGGGTTAGGCTTAGGGTTGGGGTTAGGGTTAGGGTTAGGGTTAGGGTTAGTGTTAGTGTTAGGGTTAGGGTTAGGGTTAGGGTTAGGGTTAGGGTTAGGGTTAGGGTTAGGGTTAGGGTTAGGGTTAGGGTCAGGGTCAGGGTAAAGGTCTGGGATTTGGGTTACGGTTAGGGTTCAGGTTAGCGTCAGGGTCAGGGTTGTCACGGTTTGGGCCGTTAAGTGCCTACACTCTTAGAAAGGATCCCATCCTGAGAAGGGATATGTTATCTTATTCAACGAGACACCACTAGATTTTGGTCACATCTTATTGATAGACAAGGAAATGTGCTCTGCTTTGCCGCTTCAAGGAGAAGGACTAGAGCGACTTTCTTATGTAGCTCTTGATAGAGCTGACCTTGAGAGTATTCCATCAGACTGTCAGCATTACACAGACTTTCATTATACATTACACAACCTCTGCAGTGGCCCAGTTTGCATGATGTGTACTAGCTCTACATGGAATTAATCCTGCACATGTTCACAGAATACCATGGTTATGTAGGAGACCATGACCGGGTTAGGGTTAGCGTTAGGGTTAGGGTTAGGGTTAGGTTAGGTTTCGGGTTAGGGTTAGGGTTAGGGTTAGGGTCAGAGACAGGGTCTGCGGTTACGGTTAGGGTTAGGGAAAGACAGGGTCTGGGGTTAGGGTTAGGGTTAGGGTTAGGGTTAGGGTTAGGGTTAGGGTTAGGGTTAGGGTTAGGGATAGGGATAGGGTTAGGGTTAGGGTTAGGGTTAGGGTTAGGGTTAGGGTTAGGGTTAGGGTTAGGGTTAGGGTCAGAGACAGGGTCTGCGGTTACGGTTAGGGTTAGGGAAAGACAGGGTCTGGGG
>NW_026612072.1:57500-58842 GCF_029931775.1 Euleptes europaea
TGATAGAGCTGACCTTGGAGTATTCCATCAGCCTGTCAGCATGACACAGACTTTCATTATACATTACAAAACCTCTGCAGTGGCCCAGTTTGCATGATGTGTACTAGCTCTATATGGAATTAATCCTGCACATGTTCACAGAATACCATGGTTATGTAGGAGACCATGACCGGGTTAGGGTTAGCGTTAGGGTTAGGGTTAGGGTTAGGTTAGGTTTCGGGTTAGGGTTAGGGTTAGGGTTAGGGTCAGAGACAGGGTCTGCGGTTACGGTTAGGGTTAGGGTTACGGTAAGACAGGGTCTGGGGTTAGGGTTAGGGTTAGGGTTAGGGTTAGGGTTAGGGTTAGGATTAGGGTTAGGGTTAGGGTTAGGGATAGGATAGGGTTAGGGTTAGGGTTAGGGTAGGGTTTGGGTTAGGGTTAGGGTTAGGGTTAGGGTTAGGGTTAGGGTTAGGGTTAGGGTTAGGGTTAGGGTTAGGGTTAGGGTTAGGGTTAGGGTTAGGGTTAGGGTTAGGGTTGGGTTGGGTTTGTGTTAGATTTAGGTTTATTGTCAGAGACAGGGTATGGGGTTAGTGTTAGTGTTAGTGTTAGTGTTAGTGTTAGTGTTAGTGTTAGTGTTAGTGTTAGTGTTAGTGTTAGTGTTAGTGTTAGTGTTAGGGTTAGGGTCAGAGTCAGGGTCTGGGTTAGGATTAGGGTCAGGGTTAGCGTCAGGGTCAGTTTTGTCATGGATTTAATCCTGGAATTAATCCTGAACATGTTCACAGAATACCATAGTTATGTCAGAATCCATGGTAGGGTTAGGGTTAGGGTTAGGGGTTTGGTTAGGGTTAGGTTTGGGTTAGGGTTAGGGTTAGGGTTAGTGGTTAGGGTTAAGGTTAGGTTAGGGTTACGGTTTGGTTAGGTTAGGGTTAGGGTTCGGGTTCGGGTTCGGGTTCGGGTTCGGGTTCGGGTTCGGGTTCGGGTTCGGGTTCGGGTTCGGGTTCGGGTTCGGGTTCGGGTTCGGGTTAGGGTTAGGGTTAAGGTTAGGGTTAGGGTCAGAGACAGGGTCTGGGGTTACGGTTAGGGTTAGGGTTGGGTTTGTGTTAGGGTTAGGTTTATGGTCAAAGACAGGGTATGGGGTTAGGGTTAGTGTTAGTGTTAGTGTTAGTGTTAGGGTTAGGTTTAGGTTTAGGGTTAGGATTAGGATTAGGATTAGGATTAGGATTAGGATTAGGATTACGATTAGGATTACGATTAGGATTAGGATTAGGATTAGGATTAGGATTAGGATTAGGATTAGGATTAGGATTAGGTTTAGGTTTAGGGTTAGGGTTAGAGTTAGGGTTAGGGTTAGGATTCGGGTTAA
>NW_026612073.1:0-58797 GCF_029931775.1 Euleptes europaea
TGGTCTGGTGAAGGTTGTCATGGTTCGGGCCTTTAAGTGCCTACACTCTTGAAAGGATCCCTTTCTAAGAAGGGACTAGATCGACTTTATTAGGTGGCTCTTGATGGGTTAGGGTTTATTAGGTGGCTCTTGATAGGGGTGGTGTTAGGGTTAGGCTTAGGCTTAGGCTTAGGTTAGAATTAGGGTTAGAGTTAGGGTTAGGATAAGGATAAGGGTAAGGGTTAGGGTTAGGGTTAGTGATAGGGACAGGGAAAGGATAGGGATAGGGATAGGGATAGGGAGGATAGGGATAGGGATAGGGATAGGGATAGGGATAGGGATAGGGATAGGGATAGGGATAGGGATAGGGATAGGGATAGGGATAGGGTTTGGGGTTAGGGTTACGGTTACGGTTAGGGTAAGGGTCTGGTGAAGGTTGTCGCTGTTCGGGCCTTTAAGTGCCTACACTCTTTGAAAGGATCCCTTCCTAAGAAGGGACTAGAGCGACTTTATTAGGTGGCTCTTGATAGAGCTGACCTTGAGAGTATTCCATCAGCCTGTCAGCATTACACAGACTTTCATTATACATTACACAAACCTCTGCAGGGGCCCAGTTTGCATGATGTGTCCTAGCTCTATATGGAAGTAATCCTGAACATGTTCACAAAATACCATAGTTATGTCATTGACCATGAAAGGGTTAGGGTTAGGTTAGGGTTAGGGTTATGGTTGGGGTTTGGTGTTAGGGTCAGGGTCAGGTTCAGGGTTAGGGTTAGGGATAGGGAAAGGGAAAGGGAAAGGGAAAGGGAAAGGGAAAGGGTTAGGTTTAGAGTTAGGGTTTGGTGTTAGGGTTAGGGTTAGGGTTGGGGTTAGGGTTAGGGTTATGGTAAGGGTTAGGGGTTAGGGTTAGGGTAAGGGTAAGGGTGAGGGTAAGGGTAAGGGTTAGGGTTAATTTAGAATTAGGGTTAGAGTTAGGGTTTGTTTAAGGGTAAGGGTTAGGGTTCGTGATAAGAATAGGGTTAGTGATAAGGATAGGGATAGGGATAGGGATAGGGATAGGGATTGGGATAGGGATAGGAGATAGGGATAGGGATAGGGATAGGGATAGGGGATAGGGATAGGGATAGGGATAGGGATAGGGAGAGGGATAGGGTTAGGGTTAGGGTAAGGGTTAGGGTTAGGGTTAGGTTTAGGGTTAGGGTTAGGGTTAGGGTTAGGGTTAGGGTAAGGGTAAGGGTTAGGGTTAGGGTTAGGGTTAGGGTAAGGGTAAGGGTTAGGGTAAGGGTGAGGGTAAGGGTTAGGGTTAATTTAGAATTAGGGTTAGAGTTAGGGTTTGGGTAAGGGTAAGGGTTAGGGTTAGTGATAAGTATAGGGTTAGTGATAAGGATAGGGATAGGGATAGGGATAGGGAAAGAGATAGGGATAGGGATAGGGTAGGGATAGGGATAGGGATAGGTATAGGTATAGGGATAGGGATAGGGATAGGGATAGGGATAGGGATAGGGATAGGGTTAGGCTTAGGCTTAGGATTAGGATTAGGATTAGGGTTTGGGGGATAGGGTTAGGGTTAGGGTTAGGGATAGGGATAGGGTAAGGTGAAGGTTGTCACGGTTTGGGCCTTAAACTGCCTACACTCTTTGAAAGTGTACGGTTAGGGTTAGGGTTAAGGTTAGGGTTAGGGTTAGGGTAAGTGTTAGGGTTAGGGTTAGTGTTAGGGTTAGGTTAGGGTTAGGGTTAGGGTTAGCGTTAGAGTTAGGGTTAGGGTTAGGGTTAGGGTTAGGGTTAGGGGTTAGGGTTAGGGTTAGGGTTAGGGTTAGGGTTAGGGTTAGGGTTAGGGTTAGGGTAAGGTAAGTGTAAGGGTTAGGGTGAGGATAGGGATAGGGATAGGGATAGGGTTACAGTTAGGGTTAGGGGTTAGGATTAGAGTTAGAGTTAGAGTTAGAGTTAGGGTTAGAGTTAGGGATAGGGATAGGGATAGGGATAGGGATAGGGATAGGGATAGGGTTCGGGTTTGGTGTTAGGGTTAGGGTCAGGGTAAGGGTTAGGGTAAGGGTGGGGGTAAGGGTAAGGGTTAATTTAGAATCAGGGTTAGAGTTAGGGTTTGGGTAAGGGTAAGGGTTAGGGTTAGTGATAAGGATAGGGTTAGTGATAAGGATAGGGATAGGGATAGGGATAGGGACAGAGATAGGGATAGGGATAGGGATAGGGATTGGATGGATAGGATAGGGATAGGGATAGGGATAGGTATAGCGATAGGGATAGGGATAGGGATAGGGATAGGGATAGGGATAGGGATAGGGATAGGGATAGGGATAGGGATAGGGATAGGGATAGGGATAGGGTAGGGTTAGGGTTAGGGTTAGGGTTAGGGTTAGGGTTAGGGTTAGGGTTAGGGTAAGGGTTAGGGTAAGGGTGAGGGTAAGGTAAGGGTTAATTTAGAATCAGGGTTAGAGTTAGGGTTTGGGTAAGGGTAAGGGTTAGGGTTAGTGATAAGGATAGGGTTAGTGATAAGGATAGGGATAGGGATAGGGATAGGGATAGGGACAGGGATAGGGATAGGGATAGGGATAGTGATTGGGATAGGGATAGGGATAGGGATAGGGATTGGGATAGGGATAGGGATAGGGATAGGGATAGGGATAGGATAGGGGTAGGGGATAGGGATAGGGATAGGGATAGGGTAGGGATAGGGATAGGGATAGGGATAGGGATAGGGTTAGGGTAAGGGTTTGGGTTAGGGTTAGGGTTAGGGTTAGGGTTAGGGTTAGGGTTTGGGGATAGGGTTAGGGTTAGGGATAGGGTAAGGGTCTGGTGAAGGTTGTCGCGGTTTGGGCCTTTAAGTGCCTACACTCTTTGAAAGTGTACGGTTAGTGTTAGGGTTAAGGTTAGGGTTAGGGTTAGGGTAAGGCTTAGGGTTAGGGTTAGGGTTAGTGTTGGGTTAGGGTTAGGGTTAGGGTTTGGTGTTAGGGTTAGGGTCAGGGTCAGGGTCAGGGTTATGGTTAGGGTTAGGGATAGGGATAGGGATAGGGATAGGGATAGGGATAGGGATAGGGATAGGGATAGAGATAGGGATAGGGATAGGGATAGGGATAGTGTTAGGGATAGGGATAGGGATAGGGATAAGGATAAGGATAAGGATAAGGATAAGGATAAGGATAAGGATAAGGATAAGGATAAAGATAAGGATAAGGATAGTGATAGGGATAGGGATAGGGATAGGGATAGGGATAGGGATAGGGACAGGGTTACAGTCAGGGTTAGGATTAGAGTTAGAGTTAGAGTTAGAGTTAGAGTTAGAGTTAGGGTTAGAGTTAGGGATAGGGATAGGGATAGGGATAGGGATAGGGATAGGGATAGGGATAGGGATAGGGATAGGATAGGGATAGGGATAGGGATAGGGATAGGGATAGGGATAGGGATAGGGATAGGGATAGGGATAGGGATAGGGATAGGGATAGGGATAGGGATAGGGATAGGAATAGGGTTAGGGTTAGGGTTAGGGTAAGGTTTAGGGTAAGGGTGAGGGTAAGGGGTAAGGGTTAGGGTTAATTTAGAATTAGGGTTAGAGTTAGGGTTTGGGTAAGGGGAAGGGTTAGGGTTAGTGATAAGGATAGGGTTAGTGATAAGGATAGGGATAGGGATAGGGATAGGGATAGGGATAGGATAGCGATAGGGATAGGGATAGGGATAGGGATAGGGATAGGGATAGGGATAGGGGGATAGCGATAGGGATAGCGATAGGGATAGGGATAGGGTTAGGGATAGGGATAGGGTACGGGTACGGGTACGGGTACGGGTACGGGTTAAGGTTAGGGTTAGGGTTAGGGTTAAGGTTAGGGTAAGGGTAAGGGTTAGGGTTAGGGTTAGGGTTAGGGATAGGGTTAGGGGTAGTGTTAGGGTTAGGGTTAGGGTTAGGGTTAGGGTTAGGGTTAGGGTTAGGGTTAGGGTAAGGGTTAGGGTGAGGGTGAGGGTAAGGGTTAGGGTTAATTTAGAATTAGGGTTAGAGTTAGGGTTTGGGTAAGGGTAAGGGTTAGGGTGAGTGATAAGGATAGGGTTAGTGATAAGGATAGGGATAGGGATAGGGATAGGGATAGGGATAGGGATAGGGATAGGGATAGGGATAGGGATAGGGATAGGGATAGGGATAGGGATAGGATAGGGATAGGGATAGGGAAAGGGATAGGGATAGGGATAGGGATAGGATAGGGATAGGGATAGGGACAGGGATAGGGTAAGGTTTACGGTTAGGGTTAGTGATAAGGATAGGGTAGTGATAGGATGGGATAGGGATAGGGATAGGGATAGGGATAGGGATAGGAATAGGGATAGGGATAGGGATAGGAAAAGGGATAGGCATAGGGATAGGGATAGGCATAGGGATAGGGATAGTGATAGGGATAGGGATAGGGATAGGATAGGGATAGGGATAGGGATAGGGATAGGGATAGGATAGGGATAGGGATAGGGATAGGGATAGGGATAGGGATAGGGATAGGGATAGGGTTAGGGTACGGGTTAGGTTAGGGTTAGGGTTAGGGTTAGGGTTAGGGTTAGGGGTTTGGGTGTAGGGTAAGGGTAAGGGTTAGGGTTAGGGTTGGGTTAGGGTTAGGGGTTAGGGTTAGGGTTAGGGTTAGGGTTAGGGTTAGGGTTGGGTTAGGGTTAGGGTAGGGTGAGGGTTAGGGGTTAGGGTTAATTTAGAATTAGGGTTAGAGTTATGGTTAGGGTTAGTGATAAGGATAGGGTTAGTGATAAGGATAGGGATAGGGATAGGGATAGGGATAGGGATAGGGATAGGGATAGGGATAGGGATAGGGAAAGGGATAGGGATAGGGATAGGGATAGGGATAGGGATAGCGATAGGGATAGGGATAGGGATAGGGATAGGGTACGGGTACGGGTACGGGTACGGGTACGGGTACGGGTACGGGTTAAGGTTAGGGTTAGGGTTAGGGTTAGGGTTAGGGTAAGGGTAATGGTTAGGGTTAGGGTTAGGGTTAGGGTTAGGGTTAGGGTTAGGGTTAGGGTTAGGGTTAGGGTAAGGGTCTGGTGAAGGTTGTCGCGGTTTGGGCCTTTATGTGCCTACACTCTTTGAAAGTGTACGGTTAGGGTTAGGGTTAAGGTTAGGGTTAGGGTTAGGGTAAGGCTTAGGGTTAGGGTTAGGGTTAGGGTTAGTGTTAGGGTTAGGGTTAGGGTTAGAGTTAGAGTTAGGGTTAGGGTTAGGGTTAGGGGTTTGGTGTTAGGGTTAGGGTCAGGGTCAGGGTCAGGGTTAGGGTTAGGGATAGGGATAGGGATAGGGATAGGGATAGGGATAGGTATAGGGATAGGGATAGGGATAGGGATAGGGATAGGGATAGGGATAGAGATAGGGATAGGGATAGGGATAGGGATAGTGTTAGGGATAGGGATAGGGATAGGGATAAGGATAAGGATAAGGATAAGGATAAGGATAAGGATAAAGATAAGGATAAGGATAGTGATAGGGATAGGGATAGGGATAGGGATAGGGATAGGGATAGGGACAGGGTTACAGTCAGGGTTAGGATTAGAGTTAGAGTTAGAGTTAGAGTTAGAGTTAGGGTTAGAGTTAGGGATAGGGATAGGATAGGGATAGGGATAGGGATAGGGATAGGGATAGGGATAGGGATAGGATAGGGATAGGGATAGGGATAGGGATAGGGATAGGGATAGGGATAGGGATAGGGATAGGGATAGGGATAGGGATAGGGATAGGGATAGGAATAGGTTAGGGTTAGGGTTAGGGTAAGGTTTAGGGTAGGGTGAGGGTAAGGGTAAGGGTTAGGGTTAATTTAGAATTAGGGTAGAGTTAGGGTTTGGGTAAGGGTAAGGGTTAGGGTTAGTGATAAGGATAGGGTTAGTGATAAGGATAGGGATAGGGATAGGGATAGGGATAGGGATAGGGAAGAGGGATGGGATAGGGATAGGATAGGGATAGGGATAGGATAGGGATAGGGATAGGGATAGGGATAGGATAGGATAGGGATAGGGATAGGGTTAGGGATAGGGATAGGGATAGGGGTACGGGTACGGGTACGGTACGGGTACGGGTACGGGTTAAGGTTAGGGTTAGGGTTAGGGTTAAGGTTAGGGTAAGGGTAAGGGTTAGGGGTTAGGGTTAGGGTTAGGGATAGGGTTAGGGTTAGTGTTAGGGTTAGGGTTAGGGTTAGGGTTAGGGTTAGGTTAGGGTTAGGGTTAGGGTAAGGGTTAGGGTGAGGGTGAGGGTAAGGGTTAGGGTTAATTTAGAATTAGGGGTTAGAGTTAGGGTTTGGGTAAGGGTAAGGGTTAGGGTGAGTGATAAGGATAGGGTTAGTGATAAGGATAGGGATAGGGATAGGGATAGGGATAGGGATAGGGATAGGGATAGGGATAGGGATAGGGATAGGATAGGGATAGGGATAGGGAAAGGGATAGGGATAGGGATAGGGATAGGGATAGGGATAGGGATAGGGACAGGGATAGGGTAAGGTTTACGGTTAGGGTTAGTGATAAGGATAGGGTTAGTGATAGGGATAGGGATAGGGATAGGGATAGGGATAGGGATAGGGATAGGGATAGGAATAGGGATAGGGATAGGGATAGGAAAAGGGATAGGCATAGGATAGGGATAGGCATAGGGATAGGGATAGTGATAGGGATAGGGATTGGGATAGGGATAGGGATAGGGATAGGGATAGGGATAGGGATAGGGATAGGGATAGGGTGGATAGGGATAGGGATAGGGATAGGGATAGGGATAGGGTTAGGGTTAGGGTTAGGGTTAGGGTTAGGGTTAGGGTTAGGGTGGGTTAGGGTTAGGTTTGGGTTAGGGTAAGGGTAAGGGTTAGGGTTAGGGTTAGGGTTAGGGTTAGGGTTAGGGTTAGGGTTAGGGTTAGGGTTAGGGTTAGGGTTAGGGTGAGGGTTAGGGTTAGGGTTAATTTAGAATTAGGGTTAGAGTTATGGTTAGGGGTTAGTGATAAGGATAGGGTTAGTGATAAGGATAGGGATAGGGATAGGGATAGGGATAGGGATAGGGATAGGGATAGGATAGGGATAGGGAAGGGATAGGGATAGGGATAGGGATAGGGATAGCGATAGGGATAGGGATAGGGATAGGGATAGGGATAGGGTACGGGTACGGGTACGGGTACGGGTTAAGGTTAGGGTTAGGGTTAGGGTTAGGGTTAGGGTAAGGGTAATGGTTAGGGTTAGGGTTAGGGTTAGGGTTGGGATAGGGATAGGGTTAGTGTTAGGGTTAGGGTTAGGGTTAGGGTTAGGGTTAGGGTTAGGGTTAGGGTTAGGGTTAGGGTTAGGGTTGGGTTAGGGTAAGGGTTAGGGTGAGGGTGAGGGTAAGGGTTAGGGTTAATTTAGAATTAGGGTTGAGTTAGGGTTTGGGTAAGGGTAAGGGTTAGGGTTAGTGATAAGGATAGGGTTAGTGATAAGGATAGGGATAGGGATAGGGATAGGGATAGGGATAGGGATAGGGAAAGGGATAGGATAGGGATAGGGATAGGGACAGGGATAGGGTAAGGTTTAGGGTTAGGGTTAGTGATAAGGTAGGGTTAGTGATAGGGATAGGGATAGGGATAGGGATAGGGATAGGGATAGGGAAAGTGATAGGCATACGGATAGGGATAGGCATAGGGATAGTGATAGGGATAGGGATAGCGATAGGGATAGGGATACGGATAGGGATAGGGATAGGGATAGGGATAGGGATAGGGATAGGGATAGGGATAGGGATAGGGATAGGGATAGGGATAGGGATAGGATAGGGTTAGGGTACGGGTTAAGGTTTAGGGGTTAGGGTTAGGGTTAGGGTTAGGGTTAGGGTTTGGGTTAGGGTAAGGGTAAGGGTTAGGGTTAGGGTTAGGGTTAGGGTTAGGGTTAGGGTTAGGGTTAGGGTTAGGGTTAGGGTTAGGGTTAGGGTTAGGGTTAAGGGTAAGGGTGAGGGTTAGGGTTAGGGTTAATTTAGAATTAGGGATAGAGTTATGGTTAGGGTTAGTGATAAGTATAGGGTTAATGATAAGGATAGGGATAGGGATAGGGATAGGGATAGGGATAGGGATAAGATAGGGATAGGGATAGGGATAGGGAAAGGGATAGGGATAGGGACAGGGATAGGGATAGGCCTAGGGCTAGGGATAGGGATAGGGCTAGGAATAGGGATAGGATAGGGATAGGGATAGGGATAGGGATAGGGATAGGGATAGGGATAGGGTTAGGGTTAGGGTTAGGGTTAGGGTTAGGGTTAGGGGATAGGGTTAGGGTTAGGGTTAGGGATAGGGATAGGGATAGGGTAAGTGTCTGGTGAAGGTTGTCACGGCTTGGCCCTTTAAGTGCCTACACTCTTTGAAAGTGTACGGTTAGGGTTAGGGTTAGGGTTAAGGTTAGGGTTAGGTTTAGGGTTAGGGTTACGGTAAGGGTTAGGGTTAGGGTTAGGGATAGGGATAGGGATAGGGTTACAGTTAGGGTTAGGGTTAGGGTTAGGATTAGAGTTAGAGTTAGAGTTAGGGTTAGAGTTAGGGATAGGGATAGGGATAGGGATAGGGATAGGGATAGGGATAGGGATAGGGATAGGGATAGGGATAGGGATAGGGATAGGGATAGGGTTAGGGTTAGGGTTTGGTGTTAGGGTTAGGGTTAGGGTCAGGGTCAGGGTTAGGGTTATGGTTAGGGTTAGGGATATGGATAGGGATAGGGATAGAGATAGGGATAGGGATAAGGAAAAGGATAAGGTTATTGATAGGGATAGGTTTAGGGATAGGGATAGGGATAGGAATAGGAATAGGAATAGGAAGAGGGATAGGGTTAGGGTTAGGGTTAGGGGTAGGGTAAGGGTTAGGGTAAGGGTGAGGGTAAGTGTTAGGGTTAATTTAGAATTGGGGTTAGAGTTAGGGTTTGGGTAAGGGTAAGGGTTAGGGTTAGTGATAAGGATAGGGTTAGTGATAAGGATAGGGATAGGATAGGGATAGGGATAGGATAGGGATAGGATAGGGATAGGGATAGGGATAGGGATAGGGATAGGGATAGGGATAGGGATAGGGATAGGGATAGGGATAGGGATAGGGATAGGGATAGGGATAGGGATAGGGATAGGGATAGGGATAGGGATAGGGTAGGGATAGGGATAGGGATAGGGATAGGGAGGTAGGGATAGGGATAGGGGATAGGGATAGGATAGGGTTAAATTAGGGTTAGGGTTAGGGTTAGTGTTAGTGTTAAGGTTAGGGTAAGGGTAAGGGTTAGGGTTAGGGTTAGGGTTAGGGTTAGGGATAGGGTTAGGGTTAGGGATAGGGTTAGGGTTAGGGTTAGGGTTAGGGTTAGGGTAAGGGTTAGGGTAAGGGTGAGGGTAAGGGTTAGGGTTAATTTAGAATTAGGGTTAGAGTTAGGGTTTGGGTAAGGGTAAGGGGTTAGGGTTAGTGATAAGGATAGGGTTAGTGATAAGGATAGGGATAGGGATAGGGATAGGGATAGGGATAGGGATAGGGATAGGGAAGGGATAGGGATAGGGATAGGGATAGGGATAGGGATAGGGTAAGGTTTAAGGGTTAGGGTTAGTGATAAGGATAGGGTTAGTGATAAGGATAGGGTAGGGATAGGGATAGGGATAGGGAAAGGATAGGGATAGGGATAGGGATAGGATAGGATAGGGATAGAGATAGGGATAGGGATAGCGATAGGGATAGGGATAGGGATAGGGATAGGGATAGGCATAGGGTACGGGTACGGGGTACGGGTACGGGTACGAGTACGGGTACGGGTTAAGGTTAGGGTTAGGGTTAGGGTAGGGTTAGGGTTAGGGTTAGGGTTAGGGTTAGGGTTAGGGTTAGGGTTAGGGTTAGGGTTAGGGTTAGGGTAAGGGTCTGGTGAAGGTTGTCGCGGTTTGGGCTTTAAGTGCCTACACTCTTTGAAAGTGTACGGTTAGGGTTAGGGTTAAGGTTAGGGTTAGGGTTAGGGTTAGGGTTAGGGTTAGGGTTAGAGTTAGAGTTAGGGTTAGGGTTAGGGTTAGGGTTAGGGTTAGGGTTAGGGTAAGGGTAAGGGTAAGGGTAAGGGTAAGGGTAAGGGTAAGGGTAAGGGTAAGGGTAAGGGTTAGGGTTAGGGATAGGAATAGGGATAGGAGTACAGTTAGGGTTAGGGTTAGGATTAGAGTTAGAGTTAGAGTTAGGGTTAGAGTTAGGGATAGGGATAGGGATAGGGATAGGGATAGGGTTGGGGTTAGGGTTAGGGTTTGTGTTAGGGTTAGGGTTAGGGTCAGGGTCAATGTTATGGTTATGGTTATGGTTAGGGTTAGGGATAGGGATAGGGATAGGGATAGGGATAGGGATAGAGATAAAGATGGGGATAGGGATAGGGATAGGGATAAGGATAAGTTTATTGATAGAGATAGGTTTAGGGATAGGGATAAGGTTTAGGGATAGGGATAGGGATAGGGATAGGGATAGGGATACGGATAGGGATAGGGATAGGGATAGGGATAGGGATAGGGATAGGGATAGGGATAGGGATAGGGATAGGGATAGGGATAGGGATAGGGATAGGGATAGGGATAGGGATAGGGATAGGGATAGGGATAGGGGTAGGGATAGGGATAGGGATAGGGATAGGGATAGGGATAGGGATAGGGATAGGGTTAGGGTAAGGGTGAGGGTAAGGGTGAGGGTAAGTGTAAGGGTTAATTTAGAATTAGGGTTTAGAGTTAGGGTTTGGGTAAGGGTAAGGGTTAGGGTTAGTGATAAGGATAGGGTTAGTGATAAGGATAGGGACAGGGATAGGGATAGGGATAGGGATAGGGATAGGAATAGGGATAGGGATAGGGATAGGGAAGGGATAGGGATAGGGATAGGGATAGGGATAGGGTTTGGGATAGGGATTAGGGATAGGGATAGGGATAGGGATAGGATAGGAATAGGGATAGGGATAGGGATAGGGTAAGTGTTAGGGTTAGGGTTAGGGTTAGGGTTAGGGTTTGGGGATAGGGTTAGGGATAGGGTAAGGGTCTGGTGAAGGTTGTCATGGTTTTGGCCTTTAAGTGCCTACACTCTTTGAAAGTGTATGGTTAGGGTTAGGGTTAAGGTTAGGGTTAGGGTTAGGGTTAGGGTTAGGGTTAGTGTTAGGGTTAGGGTTAGGATTAGGGGTTAGGGTTAGGTTTAGGGTTAGGGTTAGAGTTAGAGTTTGGGTTAGGGTTAGGGGTTAGGGTTTGGTGTTAGGATTAGGGTCAGGGTCAGGGTCAGGGTCAGGGTTATGGTTAGGTTTAGGGATAGGGATAGAGATAGGGATAGGGATAGGGATATGGATAGGGATAGGGATTGGGATTGGGATTGGGATAGGGATAGGGATAGGGATAGGGATAGGGATAGGGATAGGATAGGGATAAGGATAGTGATAGGGATAGGTTTAGGTTTAGGTTTAGGGATAGGAATAGGGATAGGGACAGGGTTACAGTTAGGGTTAGGATTAGAGTTAGAGTTAGAGTTAGGGTTAGAGTTAGGATAGGATAGGGATAGGGATAGGGATAGGGATAGGGATAGGGATAGGGATAAGGATAGTGATAGGGATAGGTTTAGGGATAGGGATAGGGATAGGGATAGGGATAGGGATAGGGATAGGGATAGGGATAGGGATAGGGATAGGGTTAGGGTTAGGGTTAGGGTTAGGGTTAGGGTTAGGGTTAGGGGATAGGGTTAGGGTTAGGGTTAGGGATAGGGATAGGGATAGGGTAAGGGTCTGGTGAAGGTTGTCACGGCTTGGGCCTTTAAGTGCCTACACTCTTTGAAAGTGTACGGTTAGGGTTAGGGTTAGGGTTAAGGTTAGGGTTAGGTTTAGGGTTAGGGTTACGGTAAGGGTTAGGGTTAGGGTTAGGGATAGGGATAGGGATAGGGTTACAGTTAGGGTTAGGGTTAGGGTTAGGATTAGAGTTAGAGTTAGAGTTAGGGTTAGAGTTAGGGATAGGGATAGGGATGGATAGGGATAGGGATAGGGATAGGGATAGGGATAGGGATAGGGATAGGGATAGGGATAGGGATAGGGATAGGGATAGGGATAGGGATAGGGATAGGGGTTAGGGTTTGGTGTTAGGGTTAGGGTTAGGGTCAGGGTCAGGGTTAGGGTTATGGTTAGGGTTAGGGATATGGATAGGGATAGGGATAGAGATAGGGATAGGGATAAGGAAAAGGATAAGGTTATTGATAGGGATAGGTTTAGGGATAGGGATAGGGATAGGAATAGGAATAGGAATAGGAATAGGAATAGGGATAGGGTTAGGGTTAGGGTTAGGGTAAGGGTTAGGGTAGGGTGAGGGGTAAGTGTTAGGGTTAATTTAGAATTGGGGTTAGAGTTAGGGTTTGGGTAAGGGTAAGGGTTAGGGTTAGTGATAAGGATAGGGTTAGTGATAAGGATAGGGATAGGGATAGGGATAGGGATAGGGATAGGGATAGGGATAGGGATGGGATAGGGATAGGGATAGGGATAGGGATAGGGATAGGGATAGGGATAGGGATAGGGATAGGGATAGGGGATAGGGATAGGGATAGGGATAGGGATAGGGATAGGATAGGGATAGGGTACGGGTTTAAAATTAGGGTTAGGGTTAGGGTTAGTGTTAGTGTTAAGGTTAGGGTAAGGGTAAGGGTTAGGGTTAGGGTTAGGGTTAGGGTTAGGGTTAGGGGATAGGGTTAGGGTTAGGGATAGGGTTAGGGTTAGGGTTAGGGTTAGGGTAAGGGTTAGGGTAAGGGTGAGGGTAAGGGTTAGGGTTATTTAGAATTAGGGTTAGAGTTAGGGTTTGGGTAAGGGTAAGGGTTAGGGTTAGTGATAAGGATAGGGTTAGTGATAGGATAGGGATAGGGATAGGATAGGGATAGGGATAGGGATAGGGATAGGGATAGGAAAGGGATAGGGATAGGGATAGGGATAGGGATAGGGATAGGGATAGGGTAAGGTTTAGGGTTAGGGTTAGTGATAAGGATAGGGTTAGTGATAAGGATAGGGATGGGATAGGGATAGGGATAGGGATGGGAAGGGATAGGGTTAGGGATAGGGATAGGGATAGGGATAGAGATAGGGATAGGGATAGGGGATAGGGATAGGGATAGGGATAGGGATAGGGATAGGCTAGGGTACGGGTACGGGTACGGGTACGGGTACGAGTACGGGGTACGGGGGTTAAGGTTAGGGTTAGGGTTAGGGTTAGGGTTAGGGTTAGGGTTAGGGTTAGGGTTAGGGTTAGGGTTAGGGTTAGGGTTAGGGTTAGGGTTAGGGTTAGGGTTAGGGTTAGGGTTAGGTTAGGGTTAGGGTTAGGGTTAGGGTAAGGGTCTGGTGAAGGTTGTCGCGGTTTGGGCCTTTAAGTGCCTACACTCTTTGAAAGTGTACGGTTAGGGTTAGGGTTAAGGTTAGGGTTAGGGTTAGGGTTAGGGTTAGGGTTAGGGTTAGGGTTAGGGTTAGAGTTAGAGTTAGGGTTAGGGTTAGGGTTAGGGTTAGGGTTAGGGTTAGGGTAAGGGTAAGTGTAAGGGTAAGGGTAAGGGTAAGGGTAAGGGTAAGGGTAAGGGTTAGGGTTAGGGATAGGAATAGGGATAGGAGTACAGTTAGGGTTAGGGTTAGGATTAGAGTTAGAGTTAGAGTTAGGGTTAGAGTTAGGGATAGGGATAGGGATAGGGATAGGGATAGGGTTAGGGTTAGGGTTAGGGTTTGGGTGTTAGGGTTAGGGTTAGGGTCAGGGTCAATGTTATGGTTATGGTTATGGTTAGGGTTAGGGATAGGGATAGGGATAGGGATAGGGATAGGGATAGGGATAGAGATAAAGATGGGGATAGGGATAGGGATAAGGATAAGGTTATTGATAGAGATAGGTTTAGGGATAGGGATAGGTTTAGGGATAGGGATAGGGATAGGGATAGGGATAGGGATAGGGATACGGATAGGGATAGGGATAGGGATAGGGATAGGGATAGGGATAGGGATAGGGATAGGGATAGGGATAGGGATAGGGATAGGGATAGGGATAGGGATAGGATAGGGATAGGGATAGGGATAGGGATAGGGATAGGGATAGGGATAGGGATAGGGTAAGGGTGAGGGTAAGGGTGAGGGTAAGTGTAAGGGTTAATTTAGAATTAGGGTTAGAGTTAGGGTTTGGGTAAGGGTAAGGGTTAGGGTTAGTGATAAGGATAGGGTTAGTGATAAGGATAGGGACAGGGATAGGGATAGGGATAGGGATAGGGATAGGAATAGGGATAGGGATAGGGATAGGGAAGGGATAGGGATAGGGATAGGGATAGGGATAGGGTTTGGGATAGGGATAGGGATAGGGATAGGGATAGGGATAGGGATAGGAATAGGGATAGGGATAGGGATAGGGTAAGTGTTAGGGTTAGGGTTAGGGTTAGGGTTAGGGTTTGGGGATAGGGTTAGGGATAGGGTAAGGGTCTGGTGAAGGTTGTCATGGTTTTGGCCTTTAAGTGCCTACACTCTTTGAAAGTGTATGGTTAGGGTTAGGGTTAAGGTTAGGGTTAGGGTAAGGGTTAGGGTTAGGGTTAGGGTTAGTGTTAGGGTTAGGGTTAGGATTAGGGTTAGGGTTAGGTTTAGGGTTAGGGTTAGAGTTAGAGTTTGGGTTAGGGTTAGGGTTAGGGTTTGGTGTTAGGATTAGGGTCAGGGTCAGGGTCAGGGTCAGGGTTATGGTTAGGTTTAGGATAGGGATAGAGATAGGGATAGGGATAGGGATATGGATAGGGATAGGGATTGGGATTGGGATTGGGATTGGGATAGGGATAGGGATAGGGATAGGGATAAGGATAGTGATAGGGATAGGTTTAGGTTTAGGTTTAGGGATAGGAATAGGGATAGGGACAGGGTTACAGTTAGGGTTAGGATTAGAGTTAGAGTTAGAGTTAGGGTTGAGTTAGGGATAGGGATAGGGATAGGGATAGGGATAGGGATAGGGATAGGGATAAGGATAGTGATAGGGATAGGTTTAGGGATAGGGATAGGGATAGGAATAGGGACAGGGTACAGTTAGGGTTAGGATTAGAGTTAGAGTTAGAGGTTAGGGATAGGGATAGGGATAGGGATAGGGATAGGGATTAGGGATAGGGATAGGGATAGAGATAGGGATAGGGATAGGGATAGGGATAGGGATAGGTTAGGGTTAGGGTTAGGGTAAGGGTTAGGGTAAGGGTGAGGGTAAGTGTTAGGGATTAATTTAGAATTAGATTAGAGTTAGGGGTTTGGGTAAGGGTAAGGGTTAGGGTTTGGATGAAGGATAGGATTAGTGATAAGGATAGGGATAGGGATAGGGATAGGGATAGGGATAGGGATAGGGAAAGGGATAGGGATAGGGATAGGGATAGGGATAGGGATTGGGATAGGGATAGGGATGAGGGTTAGGGTTGGGGTTTGGTGTTAGGGTTAGGGTTAGGGTCAGGGTCAGGTTAGGGTTTTGGTTAGGGTTAGGGATATGGATAGGGATAGGGATAGAGATAGGGATAGGGATATGGAAAAGGATAGGTTATTGATAGGGATAGGTTTAGGGATAGGGATAGGGATTAGGAATAGGTTAGGAATAGGAATAGGGTTAGGGTTAGGGTTAGGGTTAGGGTTAGGGTATGGGTTAGGGTAGGGTGAGGGTAAGTGTTAGGGTTAATTTAGATTGGGGTTAGAGTTAGGGTTGGGGTAAGGGTAGGGTTAGGGTTAGTGATAAGGATAGGGTTAGTGATAAGGATAGGGATAGGGATAGGGATAGGGATAGGGTAGGGTAGGGATAGGGATAGGGATAGGGATAGGGATAGGGATAGGGATAGGGATAGGGATAGGGATAGGGATAGGGATAGGGTAGGGATGGGATAGGGATAGGGATAGGATAGGGATAGGGATAGGGATAGGGTACGGGGTTAAAATTAGGGTTAGGGTTAGGGTAGTGTTAGTGTTAAGGTTAGGGTAAGGGTAAGGGTTAGGGTTAGGTTTAGGGTTAGGGGTTAGGGATAGGGTTAGGGTTAGGGTAGGGTTAGGGTTAGGGTAGGGTAAGGGTTAGGGTTAGGGTGGGGGTACGGGTTAGGGTTAATTTAGATTAGGGTTAGAGTTAGGGTTTGGGTAAGGGGTAAGGGTTAGGGGTAGTGATAAGGATAGGGTAGTGATAGGTAGGGATAGGGTTGGGATAGGGATAGGGATAGGTTAGGGTCAGGGATAGGGATAGGGATAGGGATAGGGATAGGAAAGGGATAGGGATAGGGATAGGATAGGGATAGGGTAGGATAGGGTTTGGGTAGGGTAGGGTAAGGTTTAGGGTTAGGGTTAGTGTAAGGATAGGGTTAGTGATAAGGATAGGATAGGGATAGGGGTAGGGATAGGGAAAGGGATAGGGATAGGGATAGGGATAGGGATAGGATAGAGATAGGGATAGGGATAGCGATAGGGATAGGGATAGGGATAGGGATAGGGATAGGGATAGGGATAGGCATAGGGTACGGGTACGGATACGGGTACGGGTACGAGTACGGGTACGGGTTAAGGTTAGGGTTAGGGTTAGGGTTAGGTTAGGGTTAGGGTTAGGGTTAGGGTTAGGGTTAGGGTTAGGGTTAGGGTTAGGGTTAGGGTAAGGGTCTGGTGAAGGTTGTCGCGGTTTGGGCCTTTAAGTGCCTACACTCTTTGAAAGTGTACGGTTAGGGTTAGGGTTAAGGTTAGGGTTAGGGTTAGGGTTAGGGTTAGGGTTAGGGTTAGGGTTAGAGTTAGGGTTAGGGTTAGGGTTAGGGTTAGGGTTAGGGTTAGGGTAAGGGTAAGGGTAAGGGTAAGGGTAAGGGTAAGGGTAGGGTTAGGGTTAGGGATAGGAATAGGGATAGGAGTACAGTTAGGGTTAGGGTTAGGATTAGAGTTAGAGTTAGAGTTAGGGTTAGAGTTAGGGATATGGATAGGGATAGGGATAGGGATAGGGTTAGGGTTAGGGTTAGGGTTTGGGTTTGGTGTTAGGGTTAGGGTTAGGGTCAGGGTCAATGTTATGGTTATGGTTATGGTTAGGGTTAGGGATAGGGATAGGGATAGGGATAGGGATAGGGATAGGGATAGAGATAAAGATGGGGATAGGGATAGGGATAAGGTTATTGATAGAGATAGGTTTAGGATAGGGATAGGTTTAGGGATAGGGATAGGGATAGGGATAGGGATAGGGATAGGGATACGGATACGGATACGGATAGGGATAGGGATAGGGATAGGGATAGGGATAGGGATAGGGATAGGGATAGGGATAGGGATAGGGATAGGGATAGGGATAGGGATAGGGATAGGGATAGGGATAGGGATAGGGATAGGGATAGGGATAGGGATAGGGATAGGATTAGGGTAAGGGTGAGGGTAAGGGTGAGGGTAAGTGTAAGGGTTAATTTAGAATTAGGGTTAGAGTTAGGGTTTGGGTAAGGGTAAGGGTTAGGGTTAGTGATAAGGATAGGGTTAGTGATAAGGATAGGGACAGGGATAGGGATAGGGATAGGGATAGGTATAGGAATAGGGATAGGGATAGGGATAGGGAAAGGGATAGGGATAGGGATAGGGATAGGGATAGGGTTTGGGATAGGGATAGGGATAGGGATAGGGATAGGGATAGGAATAGGATAGGGATAGGGATAGGGTAAGTGTTAGGGTTAGGGTTAGGGTTAGGGTTAGGGTTTGGGGATAGGGTTAGGGATAGGGTAAGGGTCTGGTGAAGGTTGTCATGGGTTTTGGCCTTTAAGTGCCTACACTCTTTGAAAGTGTATGGTTAGGGTTAGGGTTAAGGTTAGGGTTAGGGTAAGGGTTAGGTTAGGTTAGGGTTAGGGTTAGTGTTAGGGTTAGGGTAGATTAGGGTTAGGGTTAGGTTTAGGGTTAGGGTTAGAGTTAGAGTTTGGGTTAGGGTTAGGGTTAGGGTTTGGTGTGTTAGGATTAGGGTCAGGGTCAGGGTCAGGGTCAGGGTCAGGGTTATGGTTAGGTTTAGGGATAGGGATAGAGATAGGGATAGGGATAGGGATATGGATAGGGATAGGGATTGGGATTGGGATTGGGATAGGGATAGGGATAGGGATAGGGATAAGGATAAGGATAGTGATAGGGATAGGTTTAGGTTTAGGTTTAGGGATAGGAATAGGGATAGGGACAGGGTTACAGTTAGGGTTAGGATTAGAGTTAGAGTTAGAGTTAGGGTTAGGGTTAGAGTTAGGGATAGGGATAGGGATAGGGATAGGATAGGGATAGGGATAGGGATAAGGATAGTGATAGGGATAGGTTTAGGGATAGGGATAGGATAGGGATAGGAATAGGGACAGGGTTACAGTTAGGGTTAGGATTAGAGTTAGAGTTAGAGTTAGGGATAGGGATAGGGATAGGATAGGGATAGGGATAGGGATAGGGATAGAGATAGGGATAGGGATAGGGATAGGGATAGGGATAGGGGATAGGTTAGGGTTAGGGTTAGGGTAAGGGTTAGGGTAAGGGTGAGGGTAAGTGTTAGGGATAATTTAGAATTAGGATTAGAGGTTAGGGTTTGGGTAAGGGTAAGGGTTAGGGTTAGTGATAAGGATAGGGTTAGTGATAAGGATAGGGATAGGGATAGGGATAGGGATAGGGATAGGGAAAGGGATAGGGATAGGGATAGGGATAGGGATAGGGATTGGGATAGGGATAGGGATAGGGATAGGGGATAGGGATAGGGATAGGGATAGGGTAAGGGTTAGGGTTAGCGTTAGGGTTAGGGTTAGGATTAGGGTTTGGGGAAAGGGTTAGGGATAGGGTAAGGGTCTGGTGAAGGTTGTCACGGTTTGGGCCTTTAAGTGCCTACACTGTTTGAAAGTGTATGGTTAGGGTTAGGGTTAAGGTTAGAGTTAGGGTAAGGGTTAGGGTTAGGGTTAGTGTTAGGGTTAGGGTTAGGGTTAGGGTTAGGTTTAGGGTTAGGGTTAGAGTTAGAGTTAGGGTTAGGGTTAGGGTTTGGTGTTAGGGCTTGGGTCAGGGTCAGGGTCTGGGTTATGGTTATGGTTAGGGATAGCGATAGAGATACGGATAGGGATAGGGATAGGGATAGGGATAGGGATAAGGATAAGGATAGTGATAGTGATAGGGATAGGTTTAGGGATAGGGATAGGGATAGGGATAGGGACAGGGTTACAGTTAGGGTTAGGATTAGAGTGAGAGTTAGAGTTAGAGTTAGAGTTAGAGTTAGAGTTAGAGTTAGAGTAGAGTTAGGGATAGGGATATGGATAGGGATAGGGATAGGGATAGAAATAGGGATAGGGTTAGGGTTAGGGTTAGGGTTAGGGTAAGGGTTAGGGTAAGGGTTAGGGTTAATTAGAATTAGGGTTAGAGTTAGGGTCTCGGTAAGGGTAAGGGTTAGGGTTAGTGATAAGGATAGGGTTAGTGATAAGGATAGGGATAGGGATAGGGATAGGGATAGGGATAGGGATAGGGATAGGGATAGGGATAGGGATAGGGATAGGGATAGGGATAGGGATAGGGATAGGGATAGGGATAGGGATAGGGATAGGGATAGGGATAGGGATAGGGATAGGGATAGGGATAGGGATAGGGTTAGGGTAAGGGTTAGGGTCAGGGTTAGGGTTATGGATAGGGTTAGGAGGTTAGGGTTAGTGTTAGGGTTAGGGTTAGGGTTTGGGGATTGGGTTAGGGTTAGGGTTAAAGTTAGGGTTAGGTTTAGGGTTAGGGATAGGGATAGGTATAGGGTAAGGGTCTGGTGAAGGTTGTCACGGTTTGGGCCTTTAAGTGCCTACACTCTTTCAAAGTGTACGGTTAGTGTTAGGGTTAAGGTAAGGGTTAGGGTAAGGGTTAGGGTTAGGGTTAGGGTTACTGATAAGGATAGGGTTAGTGATAAGGATAGGGATAGGGATAGGGATAGGGATAGGGATAGGGATAGGGATAGGGATAGGAATAGGGATAGGGATAGGGATAGGGATAGGGATAGGGATAGGGATAGGGATAGGGATAGGGATAGGGATAGGGATAGGGATAGGGATAGGGATAGGGATAGGGATAGGGTTAGGGTAAGGGTTAGGGTTCGGTTTAGGGTTAGGGTTAGGATTCGGGTTTGGGGATAGGGTTAGGGTTAGGGTTAGGGATAGGGATAGGGATAGGGATAGGGATAGGGTAAGGGTCTGGTGAAGGTTGTCACGGTTTGGGCCTTTAAGTGCCTACACTCTTTGAAAGTGTATGGTTAGGGTTAGGGTTAAGGTTCGGGTTAGGGTAAGGGTTAGGGTTAGGGTTAGGGTTAGGTGTTAGGGTTAGGGTTAGGGTTAGAGTAAGAGTTAGAGTTAGGGTTAGGGTTAGGGTTAGGTTAGGGTTAGGGTAAGGGTAAGGGTTAGGGATAGGGATAGGGATAGGGATAGAGACAGGGTTACAGTTAGGGTTAGGATTAGAGTTAGAGTTAGAGTTAGGTAGAGTTAGGGTTAGAGTTCGGGATAGGGATAGGGATAGGGATAGGGATAGGGATAGGGATAGGGATAGGGATAGGGATAGGGATAGGGATAGGGATAGGGATAGGGATAGGGATAGGGATAGGGATAGGGATAGGGATAGGGATAGGGATAGGGATAGGGATAGGGATAGGGATAGGGATAGGGATAGGGATAGGGTTAGGGTAAGGGTTAGGGTAAGGGTGAGGGTGAGGGTGAGTGTAAGTGTTAGGGTTAATTTAGAATTAGGGTTAGAGTTAGGGTTTGGGTAATTGTAAGGGTTAAGGTTAGTGATAAGGATAGGGTTAGTGATAAGGATAGGGATAGGGATAGGGATAGGGATAGGGATAGGGAAAGGGATAGGGATAGGGATAGGGATAGGGATAGGGATAGGATAGCGATAGGGATAGGGATAGGGATAGGGATAGGGATAGGGATAGTGATAGAGATAGGATAGGGATAGGGATAGGGATAGGGATAGGGATAGGGATAGGGATAGGGATAGGGATTGGGATAGGGATAGGGATAGGGATAGGGATAGGGATAGGGATAGGGATAGGGATAGGGATAGGGATAGGGATAGGGATAGGGATAGGGATAGCGTTACGGTTAGGTAGGGTTTGGGTAAGGGTAAGGGTTAGGGTTAGGGATAGGGTTAGGGTTAGGGTTAGGGTTAGGGTTAGGGTAAGGGTTAGGGTAAGGGTGAGGGTAAGGGTTAGGGTTAATTTAGAATTAGGGTTAGCGTTAGGGTTTGGGTAAGGGTAAGGGTTAGGGTTAGTGATAAGGATAGGGTTAGTGAGAGGGATAGGGATAGGGATAGGGAAGGGATAGGGAAAGGGATAGGAATAGCGATAGGGATAGGGATAGGGATAGGGATAGGGATAGGGAAAGGGATAGGGATAGGGATAGGGTTTGGTGTTAGGGTTAGGGTCAGGGTAAGGGTTAGGGTAAGGGTGGGGGTAAGGGTAAGGGTTAATTTAGAATCAGGGTTAGAGTTAGGGTTTGGGTAAGGGTAAGGTTAGGGTTAGTGATAAGGATAGGGTTAGTGATAAGGATAGGGATAGGGATAGGGATAGTAATAGGGATAGGGATAGGGACAGGGATAGGGATAGGGATAGGGATAGGGATTGGGATAGGGATAGGGATAGGGATAGCGATAGGGATAGGGATAGGGATAGGGATAGGGATAGGGATAGGGATAGGGATAGGGATAGGGATAGGGATAGGGATAGGGATAGGGTTAGGGTTAGGGTTAGGGTTAGGGTTAGGGTTAGGGTAAGGGTTAGGGTAAGGGTGAGGGTAAGGGTAAGGGTTAATTTAGAATCAGGGTTACAGTTAGGTTTTGGGTAAGGGTAAGGGTTAGGGTTAGTGATAAGGATAGGGTTAGTGATAAGGATAGGGATAGGGATAGGGATAGGGATAGGGATAGGGATAGGGACAGGGATAGGATAGGGATAGGGATAGGGATTGGGATAGGGATAGGGATAGGGATAGGGATTGGGATAGGGATAGGGATAGGGATAGGGATAGGGGTAGGGATAGGGATAGGGATAGGGATAGGGATAGGGATAGGGATAGGGATAGGGATAGGATAGGGATAGGGTTAGGGTAAGGGTTAGGATTAGGGTTAGGGTTAGGGTTAGGGTTAGGGTTAGGGTTTGGGGATAGGGTTAGGGTTAGGGATAGGGATAGGGTAAGGGTCTGGTGAAGGTTGTCGCGGTTTGGGCCTTTAAGTGCCTACACTCTTTGAAAGTGTACGGTTAGGTTTAGGGTTAAGGTTAGGGTTAGGGTTAGGGTAAGGCTTAGGGTTAGGGTTAGGGTTAGTGTTAGGGTTAGGGTTAGGGTTAGAGTTAGAGTTAGGGTTAGGGTTAGGGTTAGGGTTTGGTGTTAGGGTTAGGGTCAGGGTCAGGGTCAGGGTTATGGTTAGGGTTAATGATAGGGATAGGGATAGGGATAGGGATAGGGATAGGGATAGGGATAGGGATAGAGATAGGGATAGGGATAGGGATAGGGATAGTGTTAGGGATAGGGATAGGGATAGGGATAAGGATAAGGATAAGGATAAGGATAAGGATAAGGATAAGGATAAGGATAGTGATAGGGATAGGGATAGGGATAGGGATAGGGATAGGGATAGGGACAGGGTTACAGTCAGGGTTAGGATTAGAGTTAGAGTTAGAGTTAGAGTTAGGGTTAGAGTTAGGGATAGGGATAGGGATAGGGATCGGGATAGGGATAGGGATAGGATAGGGATAGGGATAGGGATAGGGATAGGGATAGGGATAGGGATAGGGATAGGGATATGAATAGGGTTAGGGTTAGGGTTAGGGTAAGGGTTAGGGTAAGGGTGAGGGTAAGGGTAAGGGTTAGGGTTAATTTAGAATTAGGGTTAGAGTTAAAGTTTGGGTAAGGGTAAGGGTTAGGGTTAGTGATAAGGATAGGGTTAGTGATAAGGATAGGGATAGGGATAGGGATAGGGATAGCGATAGGGATAGGGATAGGGATAGGGATAGGGATAGCGATAGGGATAGCGATAGGGATAGCGATAGGGATAGGGATAGGGATAGGGATAGGGATAGGGATAGGGATAGGGTACGGGTACGGGTACGGGTACGGGTACGGGTTAAGGTTAGGGTTAGGGTTAGGGTTAGGGTTAGGGTTAGGGTTAGGGTAAGGGTAAGGGTTAGGGTTAGGGTTAGGGTTAGGGATAGGGTTAGTGTTAGTGTTAGGGTTAGGGTTAGGGTTAGGGTTAGGGTTAGGGTTAGGGTAAGGGTTAGGGTGAGGGTGAGGGTAAGGGTTAGGGTTAATTTAGAATTAGGGTTAGAGTTAGGGTTTGGGTAAGGGTAAGGGTTAGGGTGAGTGATAAGGATAGGGTTAGTGATAAGGATAGGGATAGGGATAGGGATAGGGATAGGGATAGGGATAGGGATAGGGATAGGGATAGGGATAGGGATAGGGAAAGGGATAGGGATAGGGATAGGGATAGGGATAGGGATAGGGATAGGGTAAGGTTTAGGGTTAGGGTTAGTGATAAGGATAGGGTTAGTGATAAGGATAGGGATAGGGATAGGATAGGGATAGGGAAAGGGATAGGGATAGGGATAGGGATAGGGATAGGGATAGAGATAGGGATAGGGATAGCGATAGGGATAGGGATAGGGATAGGGATAGGGATAGGCATAGGGTACGGGTACGGGTACGGGTACGGGTACGAGTACGGGTACGGGTTAAGGTTAGGGTTAGGTTAGGGTTAGGGTTAGGGTTAGGGTTAGGGTTAGGGTTAGGGTTAGGGTTAGGGTTAGGGTTAGGGTTGGGTTAGGGTTAGGGTTAGGGTAAGGGTCTGGTGAAGGTTGTCGCGGTTTGGGCCTTTAAGTGCCTACACTCTTTGAAAGTGTACGGTTAGGGTTAGGGTTAAGGTTAGGGTTAGGGTTAGGGTTAGGGTTAGGGTTAGGGTTAGGGTTAGAGTTAGAGTTAGGGTTAGGGTTAGGGTTAGGGTTAAGGGTTAGGGTTAGGGTAAGGGTAAGGGTAAGGGTAAGGGTAAGGGTAAGGGTAAGGGTAAGGGTAAGGGTTAGGGTTAGGGATAGGAATAGGGATAGGAGTACAGTTAGGGTTAGGGTTAGGATTAGAGTTAGAGTTAGAGTTAGGGTTAGAGTTAGGGATAGGGATAGGGATAGGGATAGGGATAGGGTTAGGGTTAGGGTTAGGGTTTGGTGTTAGGGTTAGGGTTAGGGGTCAGGGTCAATGTTATGGTTATGGTTATGGTTAGGGTTAGGGATAGGGATAGGGATAGGGATAGGGATAGGGATAGGGATAGGGATTAGGGATAGGGATAGAGATAAAGATGGGGATAGGGATAGGGATAAGGATAAGGTTATTGATAGAGATAGGTTTAGGGATAGGGATAGGTTTAGGGATAGGGATAGGGATAGGGATAGGGATAGTGATAGGGATACGGATAGGGATAGGGATAGGATAGGGATAGGATAGGGATAGGGATAGGGATAGGGATAGGGATAGGGATAGGGATAGGGATAGGGATAGGATAGGGATAGGGATAGGGATAGGGATAGGGATAGGGATAGGGATAGGGATAGGGATAGGGATAGGGTAAGGGTGAGGGTAAGGGTGAGGGTAAGTGTAAGGGTTAATTTAGAATTAGGGTTAGAGTTAGGGTTTGGGTAAGGGTAAGGGTTAGGGTTAGTGATAAGGATAGGGTTAGTGATAAGGATAGGGACAGGGATAGGGATAGGATAGGGATAGGGATAGGAATAGGGATAGGATAGGGATAGGGAAAGGGATAGGGATAGGGATAGGGATAGGGATAGGGTTTGGGATAGGGATAGGGATAGGGATAGGGATAGGGATAGGGATAGGGATAGGAATAGGGATAGGGGATAGGGATAGGGTAAGTGTTAGGGTTAGGGTTAGGGTTAGGGTTAGGGTTTGGGATAGGGTTAGGGATAGGGTAAGGGTCTGGTGAAGGTTGTCATGGTTTTGGCCTTTAAGTGCCTACACTCTTTGAAAGTGTATGGTTAGGGTTAGGGTTAAGGTTAGGGTTAGGGTAAGGGTTAGGGTTAGGGTTAGGGTTAGGGTTAGTGTTAGGGTTAGGGTTAGGATTAGGGTTAGGTTAGGTTTAGGGTTAGGGTTAGAGTTAGAGTTTGGGTTAGGGTTAGGGTTAGGGTTTGGTGTTAGGATTAGGGTCAGGGTCAGGGTCAGGGTCAGGGTTATGGTTAGGTTTAGGGATAGGGATAGAGATAGGGATAGGATAGGGATATGGATAGGGATAGGGATTGGGATTGGGATTGGGATAGGGATAGGGATAGGGATAGGGATAAGGATAGTGATAGGGATAGGTTTAGGTTTAGGTTTAGGGATAGGAATAGGGATAGGGACAGGGTTACAGTTAGGGTTAGGATTAGAGTTAGAGTTAGAGTTAGAAGTTAGGGTTAGAGTTAGGGATAGGGATAGGGATAGGGATAGGGATAGGGATAGGGATAGGGATAGGGATAAGGATAGTGATAGGGATAGGTTTAGGGATAGGGATAGGGATAGGAATAGGGACAGGGTTACAGTTAGGGTTAGGATTAGAGTTAGAGTTAGAGTTAGGGATAGGGATAGGGATAGGGATAGGGATAGGGATAGGGATAGGGATAGAGATAGGGATAGGGATAGGGATAGGGATAGGGATAGGGATAGGGATAGGGATAGGTTAGGGTTAGGGTTAGGGTAAGGGTGAGGGTAAGGGTGAGGGTAAGTGTTAGGGATAATTTAGAATTAGGATTAGAGTTAGGGTTTGGGTAAGGGTAAGGGTTAGGGTTAGTGATAAGGATAGGATTAGTGATAAGGATAGGGATAGGGATAGGGATAGGGATAGGGATAGGGATAGGGAAAGGGATAGGGATAGGGATAGGGATAGGGATAGGGATTGGGATAGGGATAGGGATAGGGTTAGGGTTGGGGTTTGGTGTTAGGGTTAGGGCTAGGGTCAGGGTCAGGGTTAGGGTTATGGTTAGGGTTAGGGATATGGATAGGGATAGGGATAGAGATAGGGATAGGGATAAGGAAAAGGATAAGGTTATTGATAGGGATAGGTTTAGGGATAGGGATAGGGATAGGAATAGGAATAGGAATAGGAATAGGGATAGGGTTAGGGTTAGGGTTAGGGTTAGGGTAAGGGTTAGGGTAAGGGTGAGGGTAAGTGTTAGGGTTAATTTAGAATTGGGGTTAGAGTTAGGGTTTGGGTAAGTGTAAGGGTTAGGGTTAGTGATAAGGATAGGGTTAGTGATAAGGATAGGGATAGGGATAGGGATAGGGATAGGGATAGGGATAGGGATAGGGATAGGGATAGGGATAGGGATAGGGATAGGGATAGGGATAGGGATAGGGATAGGGATAGGGATAGGGATAGGGATAGGGATAGGGATAGGGATAGCGATAGGGATAGGGATAGGGATAGGGATAGGGATAGGGATAGGGATAGGGATAGGGTACGGGTTAAAATTAGGGTTAGGGTTAGGGTTAGTGTTAGTGTTAAGGTTAGGGTAAGGGTAAGGGTTAGGGTTAGGTTTAGGGTTAGGGTTAGGGATAGGGTTAGGGTTAGGGATAGGGTTAGGGTTAGGGTTAGGGTAAGGGTTAGGGTAAGGGTGAGGGTAAGGGTTAGGGTTAATTTAGAATTAGGGTTAGAGTTAGGGTTTGGGTAAGGGTAAGGGTTAGGGTTAGTGATAAGGATAGGGTTAGTGATAAGGATAGGGATAGGGATAGGGATAGGGATAGGGATAGGGATAGGGATAGGGATAGGGATAGGGATAGGGATAGGGATAGGGTAAGGTTTAGGGTTAGGGTTAGTGATAAGGATAGGGTTAGTGATAAGGATAGGGATAGGGATAGGGATAGGGATAGGGAAAGGGATAGGGATAGGGATAGGGATAGGGATAGGGATAGAGATAGGGATAGGGATAGCGATAGGGATAGGGATAGGGATAGGGATAGGGATAGGGATAGGGATAGGGATAGGGATAGGCATAGGGTACGGGTACGGGTACGGGTACGAGTACGGGTACGGGTTAAGGTTAGGGTTAGGGTTAGGGTTAGGGTTAGGGTTAGGGTTAGGGTTAGGGTTAGGGTTAGGGTTAGGGTTAGGGTTAGGGTTAGGGTAAGGGTCTGGTGAAGGTTGTCGCGGTTTGGGCCTTTAAGTGCCTACACTCTTTGAAAGTGTACGGTTAGGGTTAGGGTTAAGGTTAGGGTTAGGGTTAGGGTTAGGGTTAGGGTTAGGGTTAGAGTTAGAGTTAGGGTTAGGGTTAGGGTTAGGGTTAGGGTTAGGGTTAGGGTAAGGGTAAGGGTAAGGGTAAGGGTAAGGGTAAGGGTTAGGGTTAGGGATAGGAATAGGGATAGGAGTACAGTTAGGGTTAGGGTTAGGATTAGAGTTAGAGTTAGAGTTAGGGTTAGAGTTAGGGATAGGGATAGGGATAGGGATAGGGATAGGGTTAGGGTTAGGGTTAGGGTTTGGTGTTAGGGTTAGGGTTAGGGTCAGGGTCAATGTTATGGTTATGGTTATGGTTAGGGTTAGGGATAGGGATAGGGATAGGGATAGGGATAGGGATAGGGATAGGGATAGGGATAGAGATAAAGATGGGGATAGGGATAGGGATAAGGATAAGGTTATTGAATAGAGATAGGTTTAGGGATAGGGATAGGTTTAGGGATAGGGATAGGTTTAGGGATAGGGATAGGGATAGGGATAGGGATAGGGATACGGATAGGGATAGGGATAGGGATAGGGATAGGGATAGGGATAGGGATAGGGATAGGGATAGGGATAGGGATAGGGATAGGGATAGGGATAGGCATAGGGATAGGGATAGGGATAGGGATAGGGATAGGGATAGGGATAGGGATAGGGATAGGGATAGGGATAGGGATAGGGATAGGGATAGGGATAGGGATAGGGATAGGGATAGGGATAGGGTAAGGGTGAGGGTAAGGGTGAGGGTAAGTGTAAGGGTTAATTTAGAATTAGGGTTAGAGTTAGGGTTTGGGTAAGGGTAAGGGTTAGGGTTAGTGATAAGGATAGGGTTAGTGATAAGGATAGGGACAGGGATTAGGGATAGGGATAGGGATAGGGATAGGAATAGGGATAGGATAGGGATAGGGAAAGGGATAGGGATAGGGATAGGGATAGGGATAGGGTTTGGATAGGGATAGGGATAGGATAGGGATAGGGATAGGGATAGGAATAGGGATAGGGATAGGGATAGGGTAAGTGTTAGGGTTAGGGTTAGGGTTAGGGTTAGGGTTTGGGGATAGGGTTAGGGATAGGGTAAGGGTCTGGTGAAGGTTGTAATGGTTTTGGCCTTTAAGTGCCTACACTCTTTGAAAGTGTATGGTTAGGGTTAGGGTTAAGGTTAGGGTTAGGGTAAGGGTTAGGGTTAGGGTTAGGGTTAGTGTTAGGGTTAGGGTTAGGATTAGGGTTAGGGTTAGGGTTAGGGTTAGGGTTAGAGTTAGAGTTTGGGTTAGGGTTAGGGTTAGGGTTTGGTGTTAGGATTAGGGTCAGGGTCAGGGTCAGGGTCAGGGTTATGGTTAGGTTTAGGGATAGGATAGAGATAGGGATAGGGATAGGGATATGGATAGGGATAGGGATTGGGATTGGGATTGGGATAGGGATAGGGATAGGGATAGGATAAGGATAGTGATAGGGATAGGTTTAGGTTTAGGTTTAGGGATAGGAATAGGGATAGGGACAGGGTTACAGTTAGGGTTAGGATTAGAGTTAGAGTTAGAGTTAGGGTTAGAGTTAGGGATAGGGATAGGGATAGGGATAGGGATAGGGATAGGGATAGGGATAGGGATAGGGATAAGGATAGTGATAGGATAGGTTTAGGGATAGGGATAGGGATAGGAATAGGGACAGGGTTACAGTTAGGGTTAGGATTAGAGTTAGAGTTAGAGTTAGGGATAGGGATAGGGATAGGGATAGGGATAGGGATAGGGATAGAGATAGGATAGGGATAGGGATAGGGATAGGGATAGGGATAGGTTAGGGTTAGGGTTAGGGTAAGGGTTAGGGTAAGTAAGGGTGAGGGTAAGTGTTAGGGATAATTTAGAATTAGGATTAGAGTTAGGGTTTGGGTAAGGGTAAGGGTTAGGGTTAGTGATAAGGATAGGATTAGTGATAAGGATAGGGATAGGGATAGGGATAGGGATAGGGATAGGGATAGGGAAAGGGATAGGGATAGGGATAGGGATAGGGATAGGGATTGGGATAGGGATAGGGATAGGGTTAGGGTTGGGGTTTGGTGTTAGGGTTAGGGTTAGGGTCAGGGTCAGGGTTAGGGTTATGGTTAGGGTTAGGGATATGGATAGGGATAGGGATAGAGATAGGGATAGGGATAAGGAAAAGGATAAGGTTATTGATAGGGATAGGTTTAGGGATAGGGATAGGGATAGGGATAGGAATAGGAATAGGAATAGGAATAGGGATAGGGTTAGGGTTAGGGTTAGGGTTAGGGTAAGGGTTAGGGTAAGGGTGAGGGTAAGTGTTAGGGTTAATTTAGAATTGGGGTTAGAGTTAGGGTTTGGGTAAGGGTAAGGGTTAGGGTTAGTGATAAGGATAGGGTTAGTGATAAGGATAGGGATAGGGATAGGGATAGGGATAGGGATAGGGATAGGGATAGGGATAGGGATAGGGATAGGGATAGGGATAGGGATAGGGATAGGGATAGGGATAGGGATAGGGATAGGGATAGGGATAGGGATAGGGATAGGGATAGGGATAGGGATAGGGATAGGGATAGGGATAGGGATAGGGATAGGGTACGGGTTAAAATTAGGGTTAGGGTTAGGGTTAGTGTTAGTGTTAAGGTTAGGGTAAGGGTAAGGGTTAGGGTTAGGTTTAGGGTTAGGGTTAGGGATAGGGTTAGGGTTAGGATAGGGTTAGGGTTAGGGTTAGGGTAAGGGTTAGGGTAAGGGTGAGGGTAAGGGTTAGGGTTAATTTAGAATTAGGGTTAGAGTTAGGGTTTGGGTAAGGGTAAGGGTTAGGGTTAGTGATAAGGATAGGGTTAGTGATAAGGATAGGGATAGGGATAGGGATAGGGATAGGGATAGGGATAGGGATAGGGATAGGGATAGGGATAGGGATAGGGTAAGGTTTAGGGTTAGGGTTAGTGATAAGGATAGGGTTAGTGATAAGGATAGGGATAGGGATAGGGATAGGGAAAGGGATAGGGATAGGGATAGGGATAGGGATAGGGATAGGGATAGAGATAGGGATAGGGATAGCGATAGGGATAGGGATAGGGATAGGGATAGGGATAGGGATAGGATAGGGATAGGGATAGGCATAGGGTACGGGTACGGGTACGGGTACGAGTACGGGTACGGGTTAAGGTTAGGGTTAGGGTTAGGGTTAGGGTTAGGGTTAGGGTTAGGGTTAGGGTTAGGGTTAGGGTTAGGGTTAGGGTTAGGGTTAGGGTTAGGGTTAGGGTAAGGGTCTGGTGAAGGTTGTCGCGGTTTGGGCCTTTAAGTGCCTACACTCTTTGAAAGTGTACGGTTAGGGTTAGGGTTAAGGTTAGGGTTAGGGTTAGGGTTAGGGTTAGGGTTAGGGTTAGAGTTAGAGTTAGGGTTAGGGTTAGGGTTAGGGTTAGGGTTAGGGTTAGGGTAAGGGTAAGGGTAAGGGTAAGGGTAAGGGTAAGGGTAAGGGTTAGGGTTAGGGATAGGAATAGGGATAGGAGTACAGTTAGGGTTAGGGTTAGGATTAGAGTTAGAGTTAGAGTTAGGGTTAGAGTTAGGGATAGGGATAGGGATAGGGATAGGGATAGGGTTAGGGTTAGGGTTAGGGTTTGGTGTTAGGGTTAGGGTTAGGGTCAGGGTCAATGTTATGGTTATGGTTATGGTTAGGGTTAGGGATAGGGATAGGGATAGGGATAGGGATAGGGATAGAGATAAAGATGGGGATAGGGATAGGGATAAGGATAAGGTTATTGATAGAGATAGGTTTAGGGATAGGGATAGGTTTAGGGATAGGGATAGGGATAGGGATAGGGATAGGGATAGAGATAGGGATAGGGATAGCGATAGGGATAGGGATAGGGATAGGGATAGGGATAGGCATAGGGTACGGGTACGGGTACGGGTACGGGTACGGGTACGAGTACGGGTACGGGTTAAGGTTAGGGTTAGGGTTAGGGTTAGGGTTAGGGTTAGGGTTAGGGTTAGGGTTAGGGTTAGGGTTAGGGTTAGGGTTAGGGTTAGGGTTAGGGTTAGGGTAAGGGTCTGGTGAAGGTTGTCGCGGTTTGGGCCTTTAAGTGCCTACACTCTTTGAAAGTGTACGGTTAGGGTTAGGGTTAAGGTTAGGGTTAGGGTTAGGGTTAGGGTTAGGGTTAGGGTTAGGGTTAGAGTTAGAGTTAGGGTTAGGGTTAGGGTTAGGGTTAGGGTTAGGGTTAGGGTAAGGGTAAGGGTAAGGGTAAGGGTAAGGGTAAGGGTAAGGGTAAGGGTAAGGGTAAGGGTAAGGGTTAGGGTTAGGGATAGGAATAGGGATAGGAGTACAGTTAGGGTTAGGGTTAGGATTAGAGTTAGAGTTAGAGTTAGGGTTAGAGTTAGGGATAGGGATAGGGATAGGGATAGGGATAGGGATAGGGATAGGGTTAGGGTTAGGGTTAGGGTTTGGTGTTAGGGTTAGGGTTAGGGTCAGGGTCAATGTTATGGTTATGGTTATGGTTAGGGTTAGGGATAGGGATAGGGATAGGGATAGGGATAGGGATAGGGATAGGGATAGGGATAGGGATAGAGATAAAGATGGGGATAGGGATAGGGATAAGGATAAGGTTATTGATAGAGATAGGTTTAGGGATAGGGATAGGTTTAGGGATAGGGATAGGGATAGGGATAGGGATAGGGATACGGATACGGATAGGGATAGGGATAGGGATAGGGATAGGGATAGGGATAGGGATAGGGATAGGGATAGGGATAGGGATAGGGATAGGGATAGGGATAGGGATAGGGATAGGGATAGGGATAGGGATAGGGATAGGGATAGGGATAGGGATAGGGATAGGGATAGGGTAAGGGTGAGGGTAAGGGTGAGGGTAAGTGTAAGGGTTAATTTAGAATTAGGGTTAGAGTTAGGGTTTGGGTAAGGGTAAGGGTTAGGGTTAGTGATAAGGATAGGGTTAGTGATAAGGATAGGGACAGGGATAGGGATAGGGATAGGGATAGGGATAGGGATAGGAATAGGGATAGGGATAGGGATAGGGAAAGGGATAGGGATAGGGATAGGGATAGGGATAGGGTTTGGGATAGGGATAGGGATAGGGATAGGGATAGGGATAGGGATAGGGATAGGGATAGGGATAGGAATAGGGATAGGGATAGGGATAGGGTAAGTGTTAGGGTTAGGGTTAGGGTTAGGGTTAGGGTTTGGGGATAGGGTTAGGGATAGGGTAAGGGTCTGGTGAAGGTTGTCATGGTTTTGGCCTTTAAGTGCCTACACTCTTTGAAAGTGTATGGTTAGGGTTAGGGTTAAGGTTAGGGTTAGGGTAAGGGTTAGGGTTAGGGTTAGGGTTAGGGTTAGTGTTAGGGTTAGGGTTAGGATTAGGGTTAGGGTTAGGTTTAGGGTTAGGGTTAGAGTTAGAGTTTGGGTTAGGGTTAGGGTTAGGGTTTGGTGTTAGGATTAGGGTCAGGGTCAGGGTCAGGGTCAGGGTTATGGTTAGGTTTAGGGATAGGGATAGAGATAGGGATAGGGATAGGGATATGGATAGGGATAGGGATTGGGATTGGGATTGGGATAGGGATAGGGATAGGGATAGGGATAAGGATAGTGATAGGGATAGGTTTAGGTTTAGGTTTAGGGATAGGAATAGGGATAGGGACAGGGTTACAGTTAGGGTTAGGATTAGAGTTAGAGTTAGAGTTAGGGTTAGAGTTAGGGATAGGGATAGGGATAGGGATAGGGATAGGGATAGGGATAGGATAGGGATAGGGATAGGGATAGGGATAGGGATAAGGATAGTGATAGGGATAGGTTTAGGATAGGGATAGGGATAGGAATAGGGACAGGGTTACAGTTAGGGTTAGGATTAGAGTTAGAGTTAGAGTTAGGGATAGGGATAGGGATAGGGATAGGGATAGGGATAGGGATAGGGATAGAGATAGGGATAGGGATAGGGATAGGGATAGGGATAGGTTAGGGTTAGGGTTAGGGTAAGGGTTAGGGTAAGGGTGAGGGTAAGTGTTAGGGATAATTTAGAATTAGGATTAGAGTTAGGGTTTGGGTAAGGGTAAGGGTTAGGGTTAGTGATAAGGATAGGATTAGTGATAAGGATAGGGATAGGGATAGGGATAGGGATAGGGATAGGGAAAGGGATAGGGATAGGGATAGGGATAGGGATAGGGATTGGGATAGGGATAGGGATAGGGTTAGGGTTGGGGTTTGGTGTTAGGGTTAGGGTTAGGGTCAGGGTCAGGGTTAGGGTTATGGTTAGGGTTAGGGATATGGATAGGGATAGGGATAGAGATAGGGATAGGGATAAGGAAAAGGATAAGGTTATTGATAGGGATAGGTTTAGGGATAGGGATAGGGATAGGGATAGGAATAGGAATAGGAATAGGAATAGGAATAGGGATAGGGTTAGGGTTAGGGTTAGGGTTAGGGTAAGGGTTAGGGTAAGGGTGAGGGTAAGTGTTAGGGTTAATTTAGAATTGGGTTAGAGTTAGGGTTTGGGTAAGGGTAAGGGTTAGGGTTAGTGATAAGGATAGGGTTAGTGATAAGGATAGGGATAGGGATAGGGATAGGGATAGGGATAGGGATAGGGATAGGGATAGGATAGGGATAGGGATAGGGATAGGGATAGGGATAGGGATAGGGATAGGGATAGGGATAGGGATAGGGATAGGGATAGGGATAGGGATAGGGATAGGGATAGGGATAGGGATAGGGATAGGGATAGGGATAGGGATAGGGATAGGGTACGGGTTAAAATTAGGGTTAGGGTTAGGGTTAGTGTTAGTGTTAAGGTTAGGGTAAGGGTAAGGGTTAGGGTTAGGTTTAGGGTTAGGGTTAGGGATAGGGTTAGGGTTAGGGATAGGGTTAGGGTTAGGGTTAGGGTAAGGGTTAGGGTAAGGGTGAGGGTAAGGGTTAGGGTTAATTTAGAATTAGGGTTAGAGTTAGGGTTTGGGTAAGGGTAAGGGTTAGGGTTAGTGATAAGGATAGGGTTAGTGATAAGGATAGGGATAGGGATAGGGATAGGGATAGGGATAGGGATAGGGATAGGGATAGGGATAGGGATAGGGATAGGGATAGGTATAGGGATAGGGATAGGGTAAGGTTTAGGGTTAGGGTTAGTGATAAGGATAGGGTTAGTGATAAGGATAGGGATAGGGATAGGGATAGGGATAGGGAAAGGGATAGGGATAGGGATAGGGATAGGGATAGGGATAGAGATAGGGATAGGGATAGCGATAGGGATAGGGATAGGGATAGGGATAGGGATAGGGATAGGCATAGGGTACGGGTACGGGTACGGGTACGGGTACGAGTACGGGTACGGGTTAAGGTTAGGGTTAGGGTTAGGGTTAGGGTTAGGGTTAGGGTTAGGGTTAGGGGTTAGGGTTAGGGTTAGGGTTAGGGTTAGGGTTAGGGTTAGGGTTAGGGTTAGGGTTAGGGTAAGGGTCTGGTGAAGGTTGTCGCGGTTTGGGCCTTTAAGTGCCTACACTCTTTGAAAGTGTACGGTTAGGGTTAGGGTTAAGGTTAGGGTTAGGGTTAGGGTTAGGGTTAGGGTTAGGGTTAGAGTTAGAGTTAGGGTTAGGGTTAGGGTTAGGGTTAGGGTTAGGGTAAGGGTAAGGGTAAGGGTAAGGGTAAGGGTAAGGGTAAGGGTTAGGGTTAGGGATAGGAATAGGGATAGGAGTACAGTTAGGGTTAGGGTTAGGATTAGAGTTAGAGTTAGAATTAGGGTTAGAGTTAGGGATAGGGATAGGGATAGGGATAGGGATAGGGTTAGGGTTAGGGTTAGGGTTTGGTGTTAGGGTTAGGGTTAGGGTCAGGGTCAATGTTATGGTTATGGTTATGGTTAGGGTTAGGGATAGGGATAGGGATAGGGATAGGGATAGGGATAGAGATAAAGATGGGGATAGGGATAGGGATAAGGATAAGGTTATTGATAGAGATAGGTTTAGGGATAGGGATAGGTTTAGGGATAGGGATAGGGATAGGGATAGGGATACGGATAGGGATAGGGATAGGGATAGGGATAGGGATAGGGATAGGGATAGGGATAGGGATAGGGATAGGGATAGGGATAGGGATAGGGATAGGGATAGGGATAGGGATAGGGATAGGGATAGGGATAGGGATAGGCATAGGGATAGGGATAGGGATAGGGATAGGGATAGGGATAGGGATAGGGATAGGGATAGGGATAGGGATAGGGATAGGGATAGGGATAGGGATAGGGATAGGGATAGGGATAGGATAGGGATAGGGTAAGGGTGAGGGTAAGGGTGAGGGTAAGTGGAAGGGTTAATTTAGAATTAGGGTTAGAGTTAGGGTTTGGGTAAGGGTAAGGGTTAGGGTTAGTGATAAGGATAGGGTTAGTGATAAGGATAGGGACAGGGATAGGGATAGGGATAGGGATAGGGATAGGGATAGGAATAGGGATAGGGATAGGGATAGGGAAAGGGATAGGGATAGGGATAGGGATAGGGATAGGGTTTGGGATAGGGATAGGGATAGGGATAGGGATAGGGATAGGGATAGGGATAGGAATAGGGATAGGGATAGGGATAGGGTAAGTGTTAGGGTTAGGGTTAGGGTTAGGGTTAGGGTTTGGGGATAGGGTTAGGGATAGGGTAAGGGTCTGGTGAAGGTTGTCATGGTTTTGGCCTTTAAGTGCCTACACTCTTTGAAAGTGTATGGTTAGGGTTAGGGTTAAGGTTAGGGTTAGGGTAAGGGTTAGGGTTAGGGTTAGGGTTAGTGTTAGGGTTAGGGTTAGGGTTAGGATTAGGGTTAGGGTTAGGTTTAGGGTTAGGGTTAGAGTTAGAGTTTGGGTTAGGGTTAGGGTTAGGGTTTGGTGTTAGGATTAGGGTCAGGGTCAGGGTCAGGGTCAGGGTTATGGTTAGGTTTAGGGATAGGGATAGAGATAGGGATAGGGATAGGGATATGGATAGGGATAGGGATTGGGATTGGGATTGGGATAGGGATAGGGATAGGGATAGGGATAAGGATAGTGATAGGGATAGGTTTAGGTTTAGGTTTAGGGATAGGAATAGGGATAGGGACAGGGTTACAGTTAGGGTTAGGATTAGAGTTAGAGTTAGAGTTAGGGTTAGAGTTAGGGATAGGGATAGGGATAGGGATAGGGATAGGGATAGGGATAGGGATAGGGATAGGGATAAGGATAGTGATAGGGATAGGTTTAGGGATAGGGATAGGGATAGGAATAGGGACAGGGTTACAGTTAGGGTTAGGATTAGAGTTAGAGTTAGAGTTAGGGATAGGGATAGGGATAGGGATAGGGATAGGGATAGGGATAGGGATAGAGATAGGGATAGGGATAGGGATAGGGATAGGGATAGGTTAGGGTTAGGGTTAGGGTAAGGGTTAGGGTAAGGGTGAGGGTAAGTGTTAGGGATAATTTAGAATTAGGATTAGAGTTAGGGTTTGGGTAAGGGTAAGGGTTAGGGTTAGTGATAAGGATAGGATTAGTGATAAGGATAGGGATAGGGATAGGGATAGGGATAGGGATAGGGATAGGGAAAGGGATAGGGATAGGGATAGGGATAGGGATAGGGATAGGGATTGGGATAGGGATAGGGATAGGGTTAGGGTTGGGGTTTGGTGTTAGGGTTAGGGTTAGGGTCAGGGTCAGGGTTAGGGTTATGGTTAGGGTTAGGGATATGGATAGGGATAGGGATAGAGATAGGGATAGGGATAAGGAAAAGGATAAGGTTATTGATAGGGATAGGTTTAGGGATAGGGATAGGGATAGGAATAGGAATAGGAATAGGAATAGGAATAGGGATAGGGTTAGGGTTAGGGTTAGGGTTAGGGTAAGGGTTAGGGTAAGGGTGAGGGTAAGTGTTAGGGTTAATTTAGAATTGGGGTTAGAGTTAGGGTTTGGGTAAGGGTAAGGGTTAGGGTTAGTGATAAGGATAGGGTTAGTGATAAGGATAGGGATAGGGATAGGGATAGGGATAGGGATAGGGATAGGGATAGGGATAGGGATAGGGATAGGGATAGGGATAGGGATAGGGATAGGGATAGGGATAGGGATAGGGATAGGGATAGGGATAGGGATAGGGATAGGGATAGGGATAGGGATAGGGATAGGGATAGGGATAGGGATAGGGATAGGGATAGGGATAGGGTACGGGTTAAAATTAGGGTTAGGGTTAGGGTTAGTGTTAGTGTTAAGGTTAGGGTAAGGGTAAGGGTTAGGGTTAGGTTTAGGGTTAGGGTTAGGGATAGGGTTAGGGTTAGGGATAGGGTTAGGGTTAGGGTTAGGGTAAGGGTTAGGGTAAGGGTGAGGGTAAGGGTTAGGGTTAATTTAGAATTAGGGTTAGAGTTAGGGTTTGGGTAAGGGTAAGGGTTAGGGTTAGTGATAAGGATAGGGATAGTGATAAGGATAGGGATAGGGATAGGGATAGGGATAGGGATAGGGATAGGGATAGGGATAGGGATAGGGATAGGGATAGGGATAGGGATAGGGTAAGGTTTAGGGTTAGGGTTAGGGTTAGTGATAAGGATAGGGTTAGTGATAAGGATAGGGATAGGGATAGGGATAGGGATAGGGAAAGGGATAGGGATAGGGATAGGGATAGGGATAGGGATAGAGATAGGGATAGGGATAGCGATAGGGATAGGGATAGGGATAGGGATAGGGATAGGGATAGGGATAGGGATAGGGATAGGCATAGGGTACGGGTACGGGTACGGGTACGGGTACGAGTACGGGTACGGGTTAAGGTTAGGGTTAGGGTTAGGGTTAGGGTTAGGGTTAGGGTTAGGGTTAGGGTTAGGGTTAGGGTTAGGGTTAGGGTTAGGGTTAGGGTTAGGGTTAGGGTAAGGGTCTGGTGAAGGTTGTCGCGGTTTGGGCCTTTAAGTGCCTACACTCTTTGAAAGTGTACGGTTAGGGTTAGGGTTAAGGTTAGGGTTAGGGTTAGGGTTAGGGTTAGGGTTAGGGTTAGAGTTAGAGTTAGGGTTAGGGTTAGGGTTAGGGTTAGGGTTAGGGTTAGGGTAAGGGTAAGGGTAAGGGTAAGGGTAAGGGTAAGGGTAAGGGTTAGGGTTAGGGATAGGAATAGGGATAGGAGTACAGTTAGGGTTAGGGTTAGGATTAGAGTTAGAGTTAGAGTTAGGGTTAGAGTTAGGGATAGGGATAGGGATAGGGATAGGGATAGGGTTAGGGTTAGGGTTAGGGTTTGGTGTTAGGGTTAGGGTTAGGGTCAGGGTCAATGTTATGGTTATGGTTATGGTTAGGGTTAGGGATAGGGATAGGGATAGGGATAGGGATAGGGATAGAGATAAAGATGGGGATAGGGATAGGGATAAGGATAAGGTTATTGATAGAGATAGGTTTAGGGATAGGGATAGGTTTAGGGATAGGGATAGGGATAGGGATAGGGATAGGGATAGGGATACGGATAGGGATACGGATAGGGATAGGGATAGGGATAGGGATAGGGATAGGGATAGGGATAGGGATAGGGATAGGGATAGGGATAGGGATAGGGATAGGGATAGGGATAGGGATAGGGATAGGCATAGGGATAGGGATAGGGATAGGGATAGGGATAGGGATAGGGTTAGGGTAAGGGTGAGGGTAAGGGTGAGGGTAAGTGTAAGGGTTAATTTAGAATTAGGGTTAGAGTTAGGGTTTGGGTAAGGGTAAGGGTTAGGGTTAGTGATAAGGATAGGGTTAGTGATAAGGATAGGGACAGGGATAGGGATAGGGATAGGGATAGGGATAGGAATAGGGATAGGGATAGGGATAGGGAAAGGGATAGGGATAGGGATAGGGATAGGGATAGGGATAGGGTTTGGGATAGGGATAGGGATAGGGATAGGGATAGGGATAGGAATAGGGATAGGGATAGGGATAGGGTAAGTGTTAGGGTTAGGGTTAGGGTTAGGGTTAGGGTTTGGGGATAGGGTTAGGGATAGGGTAAGGGTCTGGTGAAGGTTGTCATGGTTTTGGCCTTTAAGTGCCTACACTCTTTGAAAGTGTATGGTTAGGGTTAGGGTTAAGGTTAGGGTTAGGGTAAGGGTTAGGGTTAGGGTTAGGGTTAGTGTTAGGGTTAGGGTTAGGATTAGGGTTAGGGTTAGGTTTAGGGTTAGGGTTAGAGTTAGAGTTTGGGTTAGGGTTAGGGTTAGGGTTTGGTGTTAGGATTAGGGTCAGGGTCAGGGTCAGGGTCAGGGTCAGGGTTATGGTTAGGTTTAGGGATAGGGATAGAGATAGGGATAGGGATAGGGATATGGATAGGGATAGGGATTGGGATTGGGATTGGGATAGGGATAGGGATAGGGATAGGGATAAGGATAGTGATAGGGATAGGTTTAGGTTTAGGTTTAGGGATAGGAATAGGGATAGGGACAGGGTTACAGTTAGGGTTAGGATTAGAGTTAGAGTTAGAGTTAGGGTTAGAGTTAGGGATAGGGATAGGGATAGGGATAGGGATAGGGATAGGGATAGGGATAGGGATAGGGATAAGGATAGTGATAGGGATAGGTTTAGGGATAGGGATAGGGATAGGGATAGGAATAGGGACAGGGTTACAGTTAGGGTTAGGATTAGAGTTAGAGTTAGAGTTAGGGATAGGGATAGGGATAGGGATAGGGATAGGGATAGGGATAGGGATAGAGATAGGGATAGGGATAGGGATAGGGATAGGGATAGGTTAGGGTTAGGGTTAGGGTAAGGGTTAGGGTAAGGGTGAGGGTAAGTGTTAGGGATAATTTAGAATTAGGATTAGAGTTAGGGTTTGGGTAAGGGTAAGGGTTAGGGTTAGTGATAAGGATAGGGTTAGTGATAAGGATAGGGATAGGGATAGGGATAGGGATAGGGATAGGGAAAGGGATAGGGATAGGGATAGGGATAGGGATAGGGATTGGGATAGGGATAGGGATAGGGATAGGGATAGGGATAGGGATAGGGTAAGGGTTAGGGTTAGCGTTAGGGTTAGGGTTAGGATTAGGGTTTGGGGAAAGGGTTAGGGATAGGGTAAGGGTCTGGTGAAGGTTGTCACGGTTTGGGCCTTTAAGTGCCTACACTGTTTGAAAGTGTATGGTTAGGGTTAGGGTTAAGGTTAGAGTTAGGGTAAGGGTTAGGGTTAGGGTTAGTGTTAGGGTTAGGGTTAGGGTTAGGGTTAGGGTTAGGTTTAGGGTTAGGGTTAGAGTTAGAGTTAGGGTTAGGGTTAGGGTTTGGTGTTAGGGCTTGGGTCAGGGTCAGGGTCTGGGTTATGGTTATGGTTAGGGATAGCGATAGAGATACGGATAGGGATAGGGATAGGGATAGGGATAGGGATAAGGATAGTGATAGTGATAGGGATAGGTTTAGGGATAGGGATAGGGATAGGGATAGGGACAGGGTTACAGTTAGGGTTAGGATTAGAGTGAGAGTTAGAGTTAGAGTTAGAGTTAGAGTTAGAGTTAGAGTTAGAGTTAGAGTTAGAGTTAGGGATAGGGATATGGATAGGGATAGGGATAGGGATAGAAATAGGGATAGGGTTAGGGTTAGGGTTAGGGTTAGGGTAAGGGTTAGGGTAAGGGTTAGGGTTAATTTAGAATTAGGGTTAGAGTTAGGGTCTCGGTAAGGGTAAGGGTTAGGGTTAGTGATAAGGATAGGGTTAGTGATAAGGATAGGGATAGGGATAGGGATAGGGATAGGGATAGGGATAGGGATAGGGATAGGGATAGGGATAGGGATAGGGATAGGGATAGGGATAGGGTTAGGGTAAGGGTTAGGGTCAGGGTTAGGGTTATGGATAGGGTTAGGGTTAGTGTTAGGGTTAGGGTTAGGGTTTGGGGATTGGGTTAGGGTTAGGGTTAAAGTTAGGGTTAGGTTTAGGGTTAGGGATAGGGATAGGTATAGGGTAAGGGTCTGGTGAAGGTTGTCACGGTTTGGGCCTTTAAGTGCCTACACTCTTTCAAAGTGTACGGTTAGTGTTAGGGTTAAGGTAAGGGTTAGGGTAAGGGTTAGGGTTAGGGTTAGGGTTACTGATAAGGATAGGGTTAGTGATAAGGATAGGGATAGGGATAGGGATAGGGATAGGGATAGGGATAGGGATAGGAATAGGGATAGGGATAGGGATAGGGATAGGGATAGGGATAGGGATAGGGATAGGGATAGGGATAGGGATAGGGATAGGGATAGGGTTAGGGTAAGGGTTAGGGTTAGGTTTAGGGTTAGGGTTAGGATTCGGGTTTGGGGATAGGGTTAGGGTTAGGGTTAGGGATAGGGATAGGGATAGGGATAGGGATAGGGTAAGGGTCTGGTGAAGGTTGTCACGGTTTGGGCCTTTAAGTGCCTACACTCTTTGAAAGTGTATGGTTAGGGTTAGGGTTAAGGTTCGGGTTAGGGTAAGGGTTAGGGTTAGGGTTAGGGTTAGTGTTAGGGTTAGGGTTAGGGTTAGAGTAAGAGTTAGAGTTAGGGTTAGGGTTAGGGTTAGGGTTAGGGTTAGGGTTAGGGTAAGGGTAAGGGTTAGGGATAGGGATAGGGATAGGGATAGAGACAGGGTTACAGTTAGGGTTAGGATTAGAGTTAGAGTTAGAGTTAGAGTTAGGGTTAGAGTTCGGGATAGGGATAGGGATAGGGATAGGGATAGGGATAGGGATAGGGATAGGGATAGGGATAGGGATAGGGATAGGGATAGGGATAGGGATAGGGATAGGGATAGGGATAGGGATAGGGATAGGGATAGGGATAGGGATAGGGATAGGGATAGGGATAGGGTTAGGGTAAGGGTTAGGGTAAGGGTGAGGGTGAGGGTGAGTGTAAGTGTTAGGGTTAATTTAGAATTAGGGTTAGAGTTAGGGTTTGGGTAATTGTAAGGGTTAAGGTTAGTGATAAGGATAGGGTTAGTGATAAGGATAGGGATAGGGATAGGGATAGGGATAGGGATAGGGAAAGGGATAGGGATAGGGATAGGGATAGGGATAGGGATAGGGATAGCGATAGGGATAGGGATAGGGATAGGGATAGGGATAGGGATAGTGATAGAGATAGGGATAGGGATAGGGATAGGGATAGGGATAGGGATAGGGATAGGGATAGGGATAGGGATTGGGATAGGGATAGGGATAGGGATAGGGATAGGGATAGGGATAGGGATAGGGATAGGGATGGGGATAGGGATAGGGATAGGGATAGGGATAGGGATAGGGATAGCGTTACGGTTAGGGTTTGGGTAAGGGTAAGGGTTAGGGTTAGGGATAGGGTTAGGGTTAGGGTTAGGGTTAGGGTAAGGGTTAGGGTAAGGGTGAGGGTAAGGGTTAGGGTTAATTTAGAATTAGGGTTAGCGTTAGGGTTTGGGTAAGGGTAAGGGTTAGGGTTAGTGATAAGGATAGGGTTAGTGAGAGGGATAGGGATAGGGATAGGGAAGGGATAGGGAAAGGGATAGGAATAGCGATAGGGATAGGGATAGGGATAGGGATAGGGATAGGGAAAGGGATAGGGATAGGGATAGGGTTTGGTGTTAGGGTTAGGGTCAGGGTAAGGGTTAGGGTAAGGGTGGGGGTAAGGGTAAGGGTTAATTTAGAATCAGGGTTAGAGTTAGGGTTTGGGTAAGGGTAAGGTTTAGGGTTAGTGATAAGGATAGGGTTAGTGATAAGGATAGGGATAGGGATAGGGATAGGGATAGGGATAGGGATAGGGACAGGGATAGGGATAGGGATTGGGATAGGGATTGGGATAGGGATAGGGATAGGGATAGCGATAGGGATAGGGATAGGGATAGGGATAGGGATAGGGATAGAGATAGGGATAGGGATAGGGATAGGGATAGGGATAGGGATAGGGATAGGGATAGGGATAGGGATAGGGATAGGGATAGGGTTAGGGTTAGGGTTAGGGTTAGGGTTAGGGTTAGGGTTAGGGTTAGGGTAAGGGTTAGGGTAAGGGTGAGGGTAAGGGTAAGGGTTAATTTAGAATCAGGGTTACAGTTAGGTTTTGGGTAAGGGTAAGGGTTAGGGTTAGTGATAAGGATAGGGTTAGTGATAAGGATAGGGATAGGGATAGGGATAGGGATAGGGATAGGGATAGGGACAGGGATAGGGATAGGGATAGGGATAGGGATTGGGATAGGGATAGGGATAGGGATAGGGATTGGGATAGGGATAGGGATAGGGATAGGGATAGGGGTAGGGATAGGGATAGGGATAGGGATAGGGATAGGGATAGGGATAGGGATAGGGATAGGGATAGGGATAGGGTTAGGGTAAGGGTTAGGATTAGGGTTAGGGTTAGGGTTAGGGTTAGGGTTAGGGTTTGGGGATAGGGTTAGGGTTAGGGATAGGGTAAGGGTCTGGTGAAGGTTGTCGCGGTTTGGGCCTTTAAGTGCCTACACTCTTTGAAAGTGTACGGTTAGGTTTAGGGTTAAGGTTAGGGTTAGGGTTAGGGTAAGGCTTAGGGTTAGGGTTAGGGTTAGTGTTAGGGTTAGGGTTAGGGTTAGAGTTAGAGTTAGGGTTAGGGTTAGGGTTAGGGTTTGGTGTTAGGGTTAGGGTCAGGGTCAGGGTCAGGGTTATGGTTAGGGTTAGGGATAGGGATAGGGATAGGGATAGGGATAGGGATAGGGATAGGGATAGAGATAGAGATAGGGATAGGGATAGGGATAGGGATAGTGTTAGGGATACGGATAGGGATAAGGATAAGGATAAGGATAAGGATAAGGATAAGGATAAGGATAAGGATAAGGATAGTGATAGGGATAGGGATAGGGATAGGGATAGGGATAGGGATAGGGACAGGGTTACAGTCAGGGTTAGGATTAGAGTTAGAGTTAGAGTTAGAGTTAGAGTTAGGGTTAGAGTTAGGGATAGGGATAGGGATAGGGATCGGGATAGGGATAGGGATAGGGATAGGGATAGGGATAGGGATAGGGATAGGGATAGGGATAGGGATAGGGATAGGGATAGGGATAGGGATAGGGATAGGGATAGGAATAGGGTTAGGGTTAGGGTTAGGGTAAGGGTTAGGGTAAGGGTGAGGGTAAGGGTAAGGGTTAGGGTTAATTTAGAATTAGGGTTAGAGTTAGGGTTTGGGTAAGGGTAAGGGTTAGGGTTAGTGATAAGGATAGGGTTAGTGATAAGGATAGGGATAGGGATAGGGATAGGGATAGCGATAGGGATAGGGATAGGGATAGGGATAGGGATAGGGATAGGGATAGCGATAGGGATAGGGATAGGGATAGGGATAGGGTACGGGTACGGGTACGGGTACGGGTACGGGTACGGGTACGGGTACGGGTACGGGTTAAGGTTAGGGTTAGGGTTAGGGTTAGGGTTAGGGTTAGGGTAAGGGTAAGGGTTAGGGTTAGGGTTAGGGTTAGGGATAGGGTTAGTGTTAGTGTTAGGGTTAGGGTTAGGGTTAGGGTTAGGGTTAGGGTTAGGGTTAGGGTTAGGGTAAGGGTTAGGGTGAGGGTGAGGGTAAGGGTTAGGGTTAATTTAGAATTAGGGTTAGAGTTAGGGTTTGGGTAAGGGTAAGGGTTAGGGTGAGTGATAAGGATAGGGTTAGTGATAAGGATAGGGATAGGGATAGGGATAGGGATAGGGATAGGGATAGGGATAGGGATAGGGATAGGGATAGGGATAGGGATAGGGAAAGGGATAGGGATAGGGATAGGGATAGGGATAGGGACAGGGATAGGGTAAGGTTTACGGTTAGGGTTAGTGATAAGGATAGGGTTAGTGATAGGGATAGGGATAGGGATAGGGATAGGGATAGGGATAGGAATAGGGATAGGGATAGGGAAAGGGAAAGGGATAGGCATAGGGATAGGGATAGGGATAGGCATAGGGATAGGGATAGTGATAGGGATAGGGATAGCGATAGGGATAGGGATAGGGATAGGGATAGGGATAGGGATAGGGATAGGGATAGGGATAGGGATAGGGATAGGGTTAGGGTACGGGTTAAGGTTAGGGTTAGGGTTAGGGTTAGGGTTAGGGTTTGGGTTAGGGTAAGGGTAAGGGTTAGGGTTAGGGTTAGGGTTAGGGTTAGGGTTAGGGTTAGGGTTAGGGTTAGGGTTAGGGTAAGGGTGAGGGTTAGGGTTAGGGTTAATTTAGAATTAGGGTTAGAGTTATGGTTAGGGTTAGTGATAAGGATAGGGTTAGTGAAAAGGATAGGGATAGGGATAGGGATAGGGATAGGGATAGGGATAGGGATAGGGAAAGGGATAGGGATAGGGATAGGGATAGGGATAGCGATAGGGATAGGGATAGGGATAGGGATAGGGTACGGGTACGGGTACGGGTACGGGTACGGGTACGGGTACGGGTACGGGTACGGGTACGGGTACGGGTACGGGTTAATGTTAGGGTTAGGGTTAGGGTTAGGGTTAGGGTAAGGGTAAGGGTTAGGGTTAGGGTTAGGGTTAGGGATAGGGTTAGTGTTAGGGTTAGGGTTAGGGTTAGGGTTAGGGTTAGGGTAAGGGTTAGGGTGAGGGTGAGGGTAAGGGTTAGGGTTAATTTAGAATTAGGGTTAGAGTTAGGGTTTGGGTAAGGGTAAGGGTTAGGGTTAGTGATAAGGATAGGGTTAGTGATAAGGATAGGGATAGGGATAGGGATAGGGATAGGGATAGGGATAGGGATAGGGAAAGGGATAGGGATAGGGATAGGGATAGGGACAGGAATAGGGTAAGGTTTAGGGTTAGGGTTAGTGATAAGGATAGGGTTAGTGATAGGGATAGGGATAGGGATAGGGATAGGGAAAGGGATAGGCATACGGATAGGGATAGTCATAGGGATAGTGATAGGGATAGGGATAGCGATAGGGATAGGGATAGGGATAGGGATAGGGATAGGGATAGGGATAGGGATAGGGATAGGGATAGGGATAGGGATAGGGATAGGGATAGGGATAGGGATAGGGATAGGGATAGGGATAGGGATAGGGATAGGGATAGGGATAGGGTTAGTGTACGGGTTAAGGTTAGGGTTAGGGTTAGGGTTAGGGTTAGGGTTAGGGTTTGGGTTAGGGTAAGGGTTAGGGTTAGGGTTAGGGTTAGGGTTAGGGTTAGGGTTAGGGTTAGGGTTAGGGTTAGGGTTAGGGTAAGGGTGAGGGTTAGGGTTAGGGTTAATTTAGAATTAGGGATAGAGTTATGGTTAGGGTTAGTGATAAGTATAGGGTTAGTGATAAGGATAGGGATAGGGATAGGGATAGGGATAGGGATAGGGATAGGGATAGGGATAGGGATAGGGATAGGGAAAGGGATAGGGATAGGGACAGGGATAGGGATAGGCCTAGGGCTAGGGATAGGGATAGGGCTAGGAATAGGGATAGGGATAGGGATAGGGATAGGGATAGGGATAGGGATAGGGATAGGGATAGGGATAGGGATAGGGTTAGGGTTAGGGTTAGGGTTAGGGTTAGGGTTAGGGTTAGGGGATAGGGATAGGGATAGGGTTAGGGTTAGGGTTAGGGTTAGGGATAGGGATAGGGATAGGGTAAGGGTCTGGTGAAGGTTGTCACGGCTTGGGCCTTTAAGTGCCTACACTCTTTGAAAGTGTACGGTTAGGGTTAGGGTTAGGGTTAAGGTTAGGGTTAGGGTTAGGGTTAGGGTAAGGGTTAGGGTAAGGGTGAGGGTAAGTGTTAGGGTTAATTTAGAATTGGGGTTAGAGTTAGGGTTTGGGTAAGGGTAAGGGTTAGGGTTAGTGATAAGGATAGGGTTAGTGATAAGGATAGGGATAGGGATAGGGATAGGGATAGGGATAGGGATAGGGATAGGGATAGGGATAGGGATAGGGATAGGGATAGGGATAGGGATAGGGATAGGGATAGGGATAGGGATAGGGATAGGGATAGGGATAGGGATAGGGATAGGGATAGGGATAGGGATAGGGATAGGGATAGGAATAGGGATAGGGATAGGGATAGGGATAGGGATAGGGTACGGGTTAAAATTAGGGTTAGGGTTAGGGTTAGTGTTAGTGTTAGGGTTAGGGTAAGGGTAAGGGTTAGGGTTAGGGTTAGGGTTAGGGTTAGGGTTAGGGATAGGGTTAGGGTTAGGGATAGGGTTAGTGTTAGGGTTAGGGTAAGGGTTAGGGTAAGGGTGAGGGTAAGGGTTAGGGTTAATTTAGAATTAGGGTTAGAGTTAGGGTTTGGGTAAGGGTAAGGGTTAGGGTTAGTGATAAGGATAGGGTTAGTGATAAGGATAGGGATAGGGATAGGGATAGGGATAGGGATAGGGATAGGGATAGGGATAGGGATAGGGATAGGGAAAGGGATAGGGATAGGGATAGGGATAGGGATAGGGTAAGGTTTAGGGTTAGGGTGAGTGATAAGGATAGGGTTAGTGATAAGGATAGGGATAGGGATAGGGATAGGGATAGGGATAGGGATAGGGATAGGGATAGGCTTAGGGATAGGGATAGGGATAGCGATAGGGATAGGGATAGGGATAGGCATAGGGTACGGGTACGGGTACGGGTACGAGTACGGGTACAGGTTAAGGTTAGGGTTAGGGTTAGGGTTAGGGTTAGGGTTAGGGTTAGGGTTAGGGTTAGGGTTAGGGTTAGGGTTAGGGTTAGGGTTAGGGTTAGGGTTAGGGTTAGGGTTAGGGTAAGGGTCTGGTGAAGGTTGTCGCGGTTTGGGCCTTTAAGTGCCTACACTCTTTGAAAGTGTACGGTTAGGGTTAGGGTTAAGGTTAGGGTTAGGGTTAGGGTTAGGGTTAGGGTTAGGGTTAGAGTTAGAGTTAGGGTTAGGGTTAGGGTTAGGGTTAGGGTAAGGGTAAGGGTAAGGGTAAGGGTAAGGGTAAGGGTAAGGGTAAGGGTTAGGGTTAGGGATAAGGATAGGGATAGGAGTACAGTTAGGGTTAGGGTTAGGATTAGAGTTAGAGTTAGAGTTAGAGTTAGGGTTAGAGTTAGGGATAGGGATAGGGATAGGGATAGGGATAGGGTTAGGGTTAGGGTTAGGGTTAGGGTTTGGTGTTAGGGTTAGGGTTAGGGTCAGGGTCAGGGTTATGGTTATGGTTATGGTTAGGGTTAGGGATAGGGATAGGGATAGGGATAGGGATAGGGATAGGGATAGAGATAAAGATGGGGATAGGGATAGGGATAAGGATAAGTTTATTGATAGAGATAGGTTTAGGGATAGGGATAGGGATAGGGATAGGGATAGGGATAGGGATAGGGATAGGGATAGGGATAGGGATAGGGATAGGGATAGGGATAGGGATAGGGATAGGGATAGGGATAGGGATAGGGATATGGATAGGGATAGGGATAGGGATAGGGATAGGGATAGGGATAGGGATAGGGATAGGGATAGGGATAGGGTTAGGGTTAGCGTAAGGGTGAGGGTAAGGGTGAGGGTAAGTGTAAGGGTTAATTTAGAATTAGGGTTAGAGTTAGGGTTTGGGTAAGGGTAAGGGTTAGGGTTAGTGATAAGGATAGGGTTAGTGATAAGGATAGGGACAGGGATAGGGATAGGGATAGGGATAGGGATAGGAATAGGGATAGGGATAGGGATAGGGATAGGGATAGGGATAGGGATTGGGATAGGGATAGGGATAGGGATAGGGATAGGAATAGGGATAGGGATAGGGATAGGGTAAGGGTTAGGGTAAGGGTTATGATTAGGGTTAGGGTTAGGGTTAGGGTTTGGGGATAGGGTTAGGGTTAGGGATAGGGATAGGGATAGGGATAGGGATAGGGTAAGGGTCTGGTGAAGTTTGTCGCGGTTTGGGCCTTTAAGTGCCTACACTCTTTGAAAGTGTACGGTTAGGGTTAGGGTTAAGGTTAAGGTTAGCGTTAGGGTAAGGGTTAGGGTTAGGGTTAGGGTTAGGGTTAGGGTTAGGGTTAGGGTTAGGGTTAGGGTAAGGGTTAGGGTTAGGTTAGAATTAGGGTTAGAGTTAGGGTTAGGGTAAGGGTAAGGTTAAGGTTTAGGGATAGGGAAAGGGATAGGCATAGGGATAGGGTTACAGTTAGGGTTAGGGTTAGGGATAGGGATAGGGATAGGGATAGGGATAGGGATAGGGATAGGGATAGGGATAGGGATAGGGATAGGGATAGGGATAGGGATAGGGATAGGGATAGGGAAAGGGATAGGGTTTGGTGTTAGGGTTAGGGTCAGGGTCAGGGTCAATGTTATAGTTAGGGTTAGGGATAGGGATACTGATATAGATAGGGATAGGGATAGGGATAGGGATAGGGATAGGGATAGGGATAGGAATAGGGATAGGGATAGGGATAGGGATAGGGATAGGGATAGGGATAGGGATAGGGATAGGGATAGGGATAGGGATAAGGATAGTGATAGGGATAGGGTTAGGGATAGGGATAGGAAAAGGAATAGGAATAGAATAGGGATAGGGATAGGGATAGGGATAGGGATAGGGATAGGGATAGGGATAGGGATAGGGATAGGGATAGGGATAGGGATAGGGATAGGGATAGGGATAGGGATAGGGATAGGGATAGGGATAGGGATAGGGATAGGGATAGGGATAGGGATAGGGATAGGGATAGGGATAGGGATAGGGATAGGGATAGGGACAGGGAAAGGGTTAGGGTTAGGGTTAGCATTAGCGTTAGGTTAGAATTAGTGTTTGGTGTTAGGGTTAGGGTTAGGGTTACGGTTAGGTTTATGGTTAGGGTTAGAGTTAGGGTTAGAGTAAGAGTTAGGGTTTGGTGTAAGGCTTTGGTGTTAGGGTTAGGTTTAGGGTTAAAGTTAGGGTCAGGATCTGGTGAAGGTTGTCACGGTTCGGGCCTTTAAGTGCCTACACTCTTTGAAAGGATCCTTTCCTAAGAAGGGACTAGAGCGACTTTATTTGGTGGCTCTTGATAGAGCTGACCTTGAGTGTATTCCACCAGCCTGTGAGCATTACGCAGAGTTTCATTATACATTACACAAATCTACAGTGGCCCAGTTTGCATGATGTGTACTAGCTCTATATGGAATTAATCCTGAACATGTTCACAAAATACCATAGTTATGTCATTTACCATGACAGGGTTACGGTTAGGGTTAGGGTTAGGGTTCGGGTGAGGGTTAGGGTTAGGGTTTGGATTAGGGTTTGTGTTAGGGTTAGGGTTAGGGTTAGGGTTAGGGTTAGGGTTAGGGTTAGGGTTAGGGTTAGGGTTAGGGTTAGGGTTAGGGTTAGGGTCAGGGTCTGGTGAAGGTTGTCGCGGTTCGGGCATTTAAGTGCCTACAGTCTTTGAAAGGATCCCTACCTAAGAAGGGACTAGAGCGACTTTATTAGGTGGCTCTTGATTGAGCTGACCTTGAGAGTATTCCATCAGCCTCTCAGCGTTACACAGACTTTCATTATACATTACACAAACCTCTGCAGTGGCCCAGTTTGCATGATGTGTCTTAGCTCTATATGGAATTAATCCTGAACATGTTCACAGAATACCATAGTTATGTCATTGACCATGACAGGGTTAGGGTTCGGGTTAGGCTTAGGGTTAGAGTTAGGGTTGGGTTAGGGATAGGGTCAGGGTAAAGGTTAGTGTTAGGGATAGGGATAGGGATAGGGATAGGGATAGGGATAGGGATAGGGATAGGGTTAGGGTAGGGTTAGGGTTAGGCTTAGGGTTAGGGTTAGGGTTAGGGTTAGGGTTAGGGTTAGGGATAGGGTTAGGGTTGGGGTTGGGGTTAGGGTTAGGGTTAGGGTTTGGTATTAGGGTTAGGGTTAGGGTTAGGGTTAGGGTTAGGGTCAGGGTTAGGATTAGGGTCAGGGTTAGGGTTAGGGTTAGGGTTAGGGTTAGGGTCAGGGATAGGGATAGGGATAGGGATAGGGATAGGGATAGGGATAGGGATAGGGATAGGGATAGGGATAGGAATAGGGCTAGGGCTAGGGCTAGGGCTAGGGATAGGGATAGGGATAGGGATAGGGATAGGGATAGGGATAGGGATAGGGAAAGGGATAGGGTTTGGTGTTAGGGTTAGGGTCAGGGTCAGGGTCAATGTTATAGTTAGGGTTAGGGATAGGGATACTGATATAGATAGGGATAGGGATAGGGATAGGGATAGGGATAGGGATAGGGATAGGGATAGGGATAGGGATAGGGATAGGGATAGGGATAGGGATAGGGATAGGGATAGGGATAGGGATAAGGATAGTGATAGTGATAGGGATAGGGTTAGGGATAGGGATAGGAAAAGGAATAGGAATAGAATAGGGATAGGGATAGGGATAGGGATAGGGATAGGGATAGGGATAGGGATAGGGATAGGGATAGGGATAGGGATAGGGATAGGGATAGGGATAGGGATAGGGATAGGGATAGGGATAGGGATAGGGATAGGGATAGGGATAGGGATAGGGATAGGGACAGGGACAGGGACAGGGAAAGGGAAAGGGTTAGGGTTAGCGTTAGCGTTAGGTTAGAATTAGTGTTTGGTGTTAGGGTTAGGGTTAGGGTTAGGGTTAGGGTTACGGTTAGGTTTATGGTTAGGGTTAGAGTTAGGGTTAGAGTAAGAGTTAGGGTTTGGTGTAAGGCTTTGGTGTTAGGGTTAGGTTTAGGGTTAAAGTTAGGGTCAGGATCTGGTGAAGGTTGTCGCGGTTCGGGCCTTTAAGTGCCTACACTCTTTGAAAGGATCCCTTCCTAAGAAGGGACTAGAGCGACTTTATTTGGTGGCTCTTGATAGAGCTGACCTTGAGTGTATTCCACCAGCCTGTGAGCATTACGCAGAGTTTCATTATACATTACACAAATCTACAGTGGCCCAGTTTGCATGATGTGTACTAGCTCTATATGGAATTAATCCTGAACATGTTCACAAAATACCATAGTTATGTCATTTACCATGACAGGGTTAGGGTTAGGGTTAGGGTTAGGGTTCGGGTGAGGGTGAGGGTTAGGGTTAGGGTTTGGATTAGGGTTTGTGTTAGGGTTAGGGTTAGGGTTAGGGTTAGGGTTAGGGTTAGGGTTAGGGTTAGGGTTAGGGTTAGGGTTAGGGTTAGGGTTAGGGTCAGGGTCTGGTGAAGGTTGTCGCGGTTCGGGCATTTAAGTGCCTACAGTCTTTGAAAGGATCCCTACCTAAGAAGGGACTAGAGCGACTTTATTAGGTGGCTCTTGATTGAGCTGACCTTGAGAGTATTCCATCAGCCTCTCAGCGTTACACAGACTTTCATTATACATTACACAAACCTCTGCAGTGGCCCAGTTTGCATGATGTGTCCTAGCTCTATATGGAATTAATCCTGAACATGTTCACAGAATACCATAGTTATGTCATTGACCATGACAGGGTTAGGGTTCGGGTTAGGCTTAGGGTTAGAGTTAGGGTTGGGTTAGGGATAGGGTCAGGGTAAAGGTTAGGGTTAGGGATAGGGATAGGGATAGGGATAGGGATAGGGATAGGGATAGGGATAGGGTAGGGTTAGGGTTAGGCTTAGGGTTACGGTTAGGGTTAGGGTTAGGGTTAGGGTTAGGGTTAGGGTTAGGGTTAGGGTTAGGGATAGGGATAGGGTTAGGGTTAGGGTTGGGGTTAGGGATAGGGTTAGGGTTTGGTATTAGGGTTAGGGTTAGGGTTAGGGTTAGGGTTAGGGTCAGGGTTAGGGTTAGGATTAGGGTCAGGGTTAGGGTTAGGGTTAGGGTTAGGGTTAGGGTTAGGGTTAGGGATAGGGATAGGGATAGGGATAGGGATAGGGATAGGGATAGGGATAGGGATAGGGATAGGGATAGGGATAGGGATAGGGAAAGGGAAAGGGATAGGGTTTGGTGTTAGGGTTAGGGTCAGGGTCAGGGTCAATGTTATAGTTAGGGTTAGGGATAGGGATACTGATATAGATAGGGATAGGGATAGGGATAGGGATAGGGATAGGGATAGGGATAGGGATAGGGATAGGGATAGGGATAGGGATAAGGATAGTGATAGGGATAGGGTTAGGGATAGGGATAGGAAAAGGAATAGGAATAGAATAGGGATAGGGATAGGGATAGGGATAGGGATAGGGATAGGGATAGGGATAGGGATAGGGATAGGGATAGGGATAGGGATAGGATAGGGATAGGGATAGGGATAGGGATAGGGATAGGGATAGGGATAGGATAGGGACAGGGAAAGGGAAAGGGTTAGGGTTAGCGTTAGCGTTAGGTTAGAATTAGTGTTTGGTGTTAGGTTTAGGGTTAGGGTTACGGTTAGGTTTATGGTTAGGGTTAGAGTTAGGGTTAGAGTAAGAGTTAGGGTTTGGTGTAAGGCTTTGGTGTTAGGGTTAGGTTTAGGGTTAAAGTTAGGGTCAGGATCTGGTGAAGGTTGTCGCGGTTCGGGCCTTTAAGTGCCTACACTCTTTGAAAGGATCCCTTCCTAAGAAGGGACTAGAGCGACTTTATTTGGTGGCTCTTGATAGAGCTGACCTTGAGTGTATTCCACCAGCCTGTGAGCATTACGCAGAGTTTCATTATACATTACACAAATCTACAGTGGCCCAGTTTGCATGATGTGTACTAGCTCTATATGGAATTAATCCTGAACATGTTCACAAAATACCATAGTTATGTCATTTACCATGACAGGGTTAGGGTTAGGGTTAGGGTTCGGGTGAGGGTGAGGGTGAGGGTTAGGGTTAGGGTTTGGATTAGGGTTTGTGTTAGGGTTAGGGTTAGGGTTAGGGTTAGGGTTAGGGTTAGGGTTAGGGTTAGGGTTAGGGTTAGGGTTAGGGTTAGGGTTAGGGTTAGGGTTAGGGTTAGGGTTAGGGTCAGGGTCTGGTGAAGGTTGTCGCGGTTCGGGCATTTAAGTGCCTACAGTCTTTGAAAGGATCCCTACCTAAGAAGGGACTAGAGCGACTTTATTAGGTGGCTCTTGATTGAGCTGACCTTGAGAGTATTCCATCAGCCTCTCAGCATTACACAGACTTTCATTATACATTACACAAACCTCTGCAGTGGCCCAGTTTGCATGATGTGTCCTAGCTCTATATGGAATTAATCCTGAACAAGTTCACAGAATACCATAGTTATGTCATTGACCATGACAGGGTTACGGTTCGGGTTAGGCTTAGGGTTAGAGTTAGGGTTGGGTTAGGGATAGGGTCAGGATAAAGGTTAGGGTTAGGGATAGGGATAGGGATAGGGATAGGGATAGGGATAGGGATAGGGATAGGGATAGGGATAGGGTTAGGGTAGGGTTAGGGTTAGGGTTAGGGTTAGGGTTAGGGTTAGGGTTAGGGTTAGGGTTAGGGTAAGGGATAGGGTTAGGGTTAGGGTTGGGGTTAGGGTTAGGGTTAGGGTTTGTTTATTAGGGTTAGGTTAGGGTTAGGGTTAGGGTTAGGGTCAGGGTTAGGATTAGGGTCAGGGTTAGGGTTAGGGTTAGGGTTAGGGTTAGGGTTAGGGATAGGGATAGGGATAGGGATAGGGATAGGGATTGGGATAGGGACAGGGATAGGGATAGGCATAGGGATAGGGATAGGGATAGGGATAGGGATAGGGATAGGGGTAGGGATAGGGATAGGATAGGGATAGGGATAGGGATAGGGATAGGGATAGGTTTGGGTTTGGGTTTGGGTTTGGGTTTGGGTTTGGGTTTGGGTTTGGGTTAGCGTTAGAGTTAGGGTTAGGGTTAGGGTTTGGTGTTAGGGTAAGGGTTGGGGTTAGGGTTAGGGTTAGGGTGAGGTTAGAGTTAGGATTAGGGTTAGGGTTAGGGTTAGGGTTAGGGTTAGATTTAGGGTTAGATTTAGGGTTAGGGTTAGGGTAAGGGTTAGGGTTAGGGTTAGGGTTAGGGTTAGGGTTAGGGTTAGGTTAGAGTTAGGGTTAGAGTTAGGGTTAGGGTTTGCTGTTAGGGTTCGGGTCATGGTCAGGGTTAGGGTTAGTGTTAGGGTAAATGTTTGGTGTTTTGGTTAGGGTTAGGGTTAGGGTTTGGGTTAGGGTTAGGGTTAGGGTTAGGGTTAGGGTTAGGGTTAGGGTTAGGGTTAGGGTTAGGGTTAGGGTTAAGGTTAGGGTTAAGATTAGGGTTAGGTTTAGGGTTAGGTTTTGGGGTTAGGGTTAGTGTAAGGGTCAGGGTCAGGGTGAAGGTTGTCACGGTTCAGGCCTTTAAGTGCCTACACTCTTTGAAAAGATCCGTTCCTAAGAAGGGACTAGAGCGACTTTTTTAGGTGGCTCTTGATTGAGCTGAACTTGAGAGTATTCCATCAGCCTGTCGGCATTACACAGACTTTCATTATACATTACAGAAACCTCTTCAACGGCCCAGTTTGCATGATGTGTACTAGCTCTATATTTAATTAATCCCGCACATGTTCACAGATTACCATAGTTATGTCATTGACCATGACAGGGCTAGGGTTAGGGTTCGGGTTAGGCTTAGGGTTAGAGTTAGGGTTGGGTTAGGGATAGGGATAGGGATAGGAATAGGGATAGGGATAGGGATAGGGATAGGGATAGGGATAGGGATAGGGATAGCGATAGCGATAGGGATAGGGATAGGGATAGGGATAGGGAAAGGGATAGGGATAGGGATAGGGATAGGCATAGGGATAGGGTTAGGGATAGGGATAGGGATAGGGATAGGGATAGGGATAGGGATAGGGATAGGGATAGGGATAGGGATAGGGATAGGGATAGGGATAGGGATAGGGATAGGGATAGGGATAGGGATCGGGATAGGGATAGGGATAGGGATAGGGATAGGGATAGGGTTAGGGTTAGGGTTAGGGTTAGGGTTAGAGGTTTGGTGTTAGGGTTAGGTTTAGGGTTAGGATTAGGGTTAAGGTTAGGGTAAGGGTAAGGGTTAGCGATAGGGTCAGGGACAGGGACAGGGACAGGGATAGGGATAGGGATAATGATAGGGATAGGGATAGGGATCGGGATAGGGATAGGGATAGGGATAGGGATAGGGATAGGGATAGGGATAGGGATAGGGATAGGGATAGGGATAGGGATAGGGATAGGGATAGGGATAGGGATAGGGATAGGGATAGGGATAGGGATAGGGATAGGGATAGGGATTGGGATTGGGATAGGGATAGGGATAGGGATAGGGATAGGGGTAAAGATAGGGATATGAATAGGATTAGGGTTAGGGTTAGGGGGTTTGGTCTTAGGGTTAGGGTTAGGGTTAGGGTTAGGGTTAGGGTTAGGGTAAGTGTTAGGTTTAGGGTTAGGGTTAGGGTTAGGGTTAGGGTTAGGGTTAGGGTTAGGGTTTGGGTTTGGGTTTGGGTTAGGGTTAGGGTAAGTGTTAGGGTTAGGGTTAGAGTTAGGGTTAATGTTAGGGATAGGGTTAGGGTTAGGGTTAGGTTTGGGGTTAGGGTTAGGGTTAGGGTTAGGGTTAGGGTTAGGGTTAGGGTTTGGGTTTGGGTTAGGGTTAGGGTTAGGGTTTGGGGTTAGGGTTAGGGATAGGGTCAGGGTCTGGTGAAGGTTTTCGCGGTTCGGGACTTTAAGTTCCTACACTCTTTGAAAGGATCCCTTCCTAAGAAGGGATTAGAGCGACTGTATTCGGTGGCTCTTGATTGAGCATACCTTGAGAGTATTCCATCAGCCTGTCAGCATTACAAAGATTTTCATTATACATTACACAAACCTCTGCAGTGGCCCAGTTTGCATGATGTGTACTAGCTCTATAAGGAATTAATCCTGAACATGTTCACAAAGTACCATAGTTACGTCATTGACCATGACAGGGTTAGGGTTAGGGTTAGCATTCGGGTTCAGGTTCGAATTCGAGTTAGGGTTATGGTTAGGGTTAGGGTTAGGGTTAGGGTTAGGGATAGGGATAGGGATAGGGATAGGGATAGGGATAGGGATAGGGATAGGGATAGGGATAGGGATAGGGATAGGGATGGGGTTAGGGTTAGGGTAAGGGTTAGGGTCAGGGTTAGGGTTAGGGTCAGGGTCAGGATCTGGTGAAGGTTGTCATGGTTCGGGCCTTTAAGTGCCTACACTCGTTGAAAGGATCCCTTCCTAAGAAGGGACTAGATCGACTGTATTAGGTGGCTCTTGATAGGGTTAGGGTTTATTAGGTGGCTCTTGATAGGGTTGGTGTTAGGGTTAGGCTTAGGCTTAGGCTTAGGTTAGAATTAGGGTTAGAGTTAGGGTTAGGATAAGGGTAAGGGTTAGGGTTAGGGTTTGTGATAGGGACAGGGATAGTGATAGCGATAGGGATAGGGATAGGGATAGGGATAGGGATAGGGATAGGGATAGGGATAGGGATAGGGATAGGGATAGGGATAGGGATAGGGATAGGGTTAGGGTTTCGGGTTACGGTTGCGGTTACGGTTAGGGTAAGGGTCTCGTGAAGGTTGTCACGGTTCGGGCCTTTAAGTGCCTACACTCTTGGAAAGGATCCCTTCCTAAGAAGGGACAAGAGCGACTTTATTAGGTGGCTCTTGATAGAGCTGACCTTGAGAGTATTCCATCAACCTTGTCAGCATTACACAGACTTTCATTATACATTACACAAACCTCTGCAGTGGCCCAGTTTGCATGATGTGTCCTAGCTCTATATGGAAGTAATCCTGAACATGTTCACAAAATACCATAGTTATGTCATTGACCATGAAAGGGTTAGGGTAAGGGTTAGGGTTAGGGTTAGGGTTAGGGGTAGGATTAGGGTTTAGGGATAGGGTTAGGGTTAGGGATAGGAATAGGGATAGGGATAGGGTAAGGGTCTGGTGAATGTTGTCGCGGTTTGGGCCTTTAAGTGCCTACACTCTTTGAAAGTGTACGGTTAGGGTTAGTGTTAAGGTTAGGGTTAGGGTAATGGTTAGGGTTAGGGTTAGGGTTAGGGTTAGGGTTTGGGTTTGGGTTAGGGTTAGCGTTAGGTTTAGGGTTAGGGTTAGGGTTAGGGTTAGGGTTAGGGTTAGGGTAAGGGTTAGGGTTAGGTTAGAATTAGGGTTAGAGTTAGTGTTAGGGTAAGGGTAAGGGTAAGGTTAAGGGATAGGGATAGGGATAGGGATAGGGTTTGCTGTTAGGGTTAGGGTCAGGGTCAGGGTCAATGTTATGGTTAGGGTTAGGGATAGGGAAAGGGATATGGATAGGGATAGGGATAGGAATAGGGATAGGGATAGGGATAGGGAAAGGGATAGGGATAGGGATAGGGATAGGGATAGGGATAGGGATAGGGATAGGGATAGGGATAGGGATAGGGATAGGGATAGGGATAGGGATAGGGATAGGGAAAGGGATAGGGATAGGGATAGGGATAGGGATAGGGATAGGGATTGGGATGGGGTTAGGGTTAGGGTTAGGGTAAGGGTTAGGGTCAGGGTTAGGGTTAGGGTTAGGGTCAGGATCTGGTGAAGGTTGTCATGGTTCGGGCCTTTAAGTGCCTACACTCTTTGAAAGGATCCCTTCCTAAGAAGGGACTAGATCGACTTTATTAGGTGGCTCTTGATAGGGTTAGGGTTTATTAGGTGGCTCTTGATAGGGGTTAGGCTTAGGCTTAGGCTTAGGTTAAAATTAGGGTTCGAGTTAGGGTTAGGATAAGGGTAAGGGTTAGGGTTAGGGTTAGTGATAGGGACAGGGAAAGGGATAGGGATAGGGATAGGGATAGGGATAGGGATAGGGATAGGGATAGGGATAGGGTTTGGGGTTAGGGTTACGGTTACGGTTACGGTTAGGTAAGGGTCTGGTGAAGGTTGTCGCAGTTCGGGCCTTTAAGTGACTACACTCTTGGAAAGGATCCCTTCCTAAGAAGGGACTAGAGCGACTTTATTAGGTGGCTCTTGATAGAGCTGACCTTGAGAGTATTCCATCAGCCTGTCAGCATTACACAGACTTTCATTATACATTACACAAACCTCTGCAGTGGCCCAGTTTGCATGATGA